>NC_072734.1:176594419-176782480 GCF_026930045.1 Uloborus diversus
AATCTGAAGTTGGGGAAAGCTTCCGAGGCCAACGCATCCGCTTTCACTGCAAAGGTTTTGCGCTTTTGGTGTTTTTTTTTTTTTTTCGAACAAAATTCGTCGAGAGTCGAGAGAAGTTTTCTATCCCAGTTCCGTGTTTATTCATGGCTTTCTTTTCTCAACAGTTTTCGGAATTACTTTAGCTAGATCGGAGGTCGGCGCACCTTGATTACAACTCGGTTTCCAAAAAAAAAAAAAAAAAAAGGAAGTTGAAATTCGATAGAGAATAGTAAACTATGATTTAAATTTTTTAAAGTATTCAATTTTATGAAGATAATATATTATTTTTATTTTATTTTTTTTCTTCAATTTATTCAAAATCATTTTTAGCATTTTCCCCTGGATGACAATGGTAATAAGAACATTAGTAACAATGATGTAATTTATAGTGAAAATGGACTTTTTAAAAATATAGAACTAAATTTTGTCCATAAAATAAAAAATAAAAGATTAACTTGAAGAGAAAAAAACAGAAAGAAAAAGTTTGAGATGGAATGTTTTGAAGAAAATATTCATGCCATAAAAGCTATATTTAGCTTCCTCTCTCAATAGGACTTTACTTTTTTTTAGGTAAAATTTCGCAAACATTCGTGTTTGCTTTCAATTTGAGCCAAAATGAACTAGTAATACCGAATATTAAATAAATAACTTTATTCTTTCGTTAAACAGAAATTAAAAGTTGGAAAACAACCTTTGTGTTTACGATTTAAATTGCACATTTAAGAGGAAAGTATTAAAAGTGAATATAGTAAATTGGAAAAAAAGTGAAATCTCATTTTTCAGATTTTTTTCTTTCTTTCTTTCTTTTTTTGCATGTTAGTTTTAAAGATTTTCCATGTTATTGAAAAAATATTAAACTTCTTTATACATTTCTATCAAGCATATCAAAATTGCCCCAAATGAAAGTATTGTAAGCAAAAATGAAATTGTTTTCTCATTTCCGACGCGTTTTAAGATAGATTTTTCGCATGAATGTCATTGCTTTGTCATTCCATTCTTAATTGTCCTTCTCCTTGGAATCATTTCTTTTTTGAAATAATGGAAACAAAAAGGAAAGATAGCTTTTAATAATGTTATCGTATGTTGATTTTTATTCAGATACTTTTATTTTTAACATTTTAATTTTGACCGTTGCCCGTTAATATGGTTGGAAATTTTCGATTTGAAGCAAGAGAAACAATTTGAAATCTTTATGAAAAAAAAAAAGGGGAAAAAGAAATGAATGAAAAAAATAAAAAATGTCCGATTTTTCAAACAAGGCGTGGTCTTGATGACGTAACAAATGATGCACTTTGCCGCATCTTTCTACTACGTTCCCACGTTATGATAATCAAGCAACGAATTAAATATTGCGCTCTACACTTGCTATCAACCATATCGTTGCCAATACACGTGAGTAAAGATGCGAATTAAATATTTTGCACTGTGAATGGCAACACTGAATGGCATTTCATCGTTTGTGAAGTCATCGGCAGAAGCCGTAAACAATGAAAGCGCTCCGATTTAAGTAATTTTTTAAAAATATTAAACGTAAACAAGTTTATCAAAAAATGGTCAGATTCTATGTTTTTAAGCATGCTCTTTCAGAAATAAATACTTTTAAAATTTTGGAAACGACCCCAATATAAATCACATTTTTGCTCTTGACATTTTATTTATTTGCAAAATCGCGCAGTGATTTAGTCAGTTTGATATTCAAGAGACATTCGTGGTGATAAATGAATAATTAAAACTAAATGGTAATCTTAGCATATGCCCAATTTTTGAGCCATTGCAATTAACTCTTTTTACGTATGGTGTGAGAAGGTTTATTTCAAAACGTATCTATAAATTAGGTATTGAAAGACACATTAAAATGGGAGTTACCAGTTATTATAGTTTCTATTTCACACTGCAACAAAGTAACAAAAACAAATTTCTGCGAATAATAAATTTACTGAAATTAGATCCTAACTGCATTCACAATGTAGTGCTCCTTGTCCACCCATTCTAAACAGTAAGTGGAACTAAATTATATCTTCCGGTCTTTGGCCACACACCTACACGGGGCATTTTGCAGCTGATTTGCATACAAATTTCCATCAGATTTGCTCCGAAGTCGCAATCGCGTCCAATATATTTTCCATTACTGTTGTACTTCAGGTACGAGCGAGCATGGAATGAAAAAGATCGTCTGTGCTACCGCTTTTAACCTTGATGAAGTGAAGAAGTAACTTGTAACGAATGGATTCAGTTCAAGCAAACAATTTATTCGCGTCAAGCCTTGAATGTCTAAATCCTTGCATTAGAATGAGTACCAGATGAGATGATGTAACATAAGCACCAAAAATCTTTTTTGTTGTTATTTTATGGTGCCTACTTTCCTTTCTGACTGACGTGATTCATTTTCAGGAGACGCCATTTTGCAGTACAAAAAATCCACTATAATATTAAAATCTGTTCGCGTCTGTCTGTCTGTCTGAAGATCGATCTTCTCGAGAACCGCTGCGAATCGAGAGTCGAACGAGATACCAATCAATACGAAATTTTCCAATGAAAAAACAATAGGACCAATCTCGTAATTGTACGACTTTAATTAGCGGAGATATTAATTAAAACGTTAATTAACATAACGTTATTCAGGAATTTTTATTTCTTTCCTGTTGCCATTTTGCATATGGGTAAGCAGATAAAATTCTAAAAATTGTTTTAAAAGAGATTTTTTTGGCTGCTGTCCAAATCTTAAAACAACGTTTCCATCTCGAACTTCATTTTAAATTAGTTTAAAGTTGGTTGCTCTATTCGGACATAGCCTTTATTTTATCGTCTGTCCTTTTTTTATTTTTTACATTCAACGTTCTTAACTCTTTTCAGCATATGAAAATTGTTTCTTTAGTAATGTTTATTGATTGTAGTGTAAGTTTATCATTCACCGGCCTCATATTTTGTACATTTAAGATGTGCAACTAATTATGTTTATTTTGTTGGACTTTTTACCGTCACATGGGTGAGTTTTTGAATTGTAATAATTCTCTTTTTCCTTCCTGTTTCTATTTTTGAAATACAGTTTGTATCGTTAAAAGAACACGTTAAATTAAGATTTTTTGGATTTCTTTAAGAGGGGGGAAACAGAGTTGAACAGAAAAGATTGTTTTTAAGGATTTTAACTAAAGCTTAATTGGAATCTGATGACTTGATATTAAATTAATGCTTATTGGTATTTGGTAAGTCTTGGTGCTTTAGTTTCACGTAATCAACCAAAAAGTGTGTGTCATTTTATGTAAAAAGCTGATTGTAATTGTACATAAATATTTCAGATATAGTCTATCAGATTTAATTCAGTTTAAAAAGAACTCAGATTATAGTTGATAATCCATATATTTTCATCTTTAGTGCTAATTCAAAATACTCATAACTTGTATCATTGATAACTATGATTAACGTCAAAGAGATTTTTGCCAAAAATATGCTCTACTGGTGTTTTGCAAACCTTGCATTACGCGTATTTATTTACCCCTTAGCGCTTTAGAAACTAATGTCAGAGTAATACAAAAACATCAATTGGACATCTCTTTCATTTTTTAAGTAGCCCGTGCAACGCCGGGCACGCAGCTAGTAAATAAATAAAAGCTGCTACAACTTTTACTTGAACGCTTTTCTTTACTAATAATAAAGCTGAAAGTCTCTCTGTCTGTCTGATCTCTGTGACGCGCATAGCGCCTAGACCGTTCGGCCGATTTTCATGAAATTAGGCACAGAATTAGCTTGTAGCATGAGAGTGTGCACCTCGAAGCGATTTTTCGAAAATTCAATTTTGTTCTTTTTCTATTCCAATTTTAAGAACATTTTCCCGAGCAAAATTATCTTAATATGGACAAGTAAACTACGAAGTTATCATAATATGGAACCGTAACATGGGCAAGCCAATTGGCGAGAAAGTCACCATACATTATTTGTAAATATACAGGCGAACCAAAAGACCTTTTAATTTTTCTACTACGGGCAAAGCCGTGCGGGTACCACTAGTATAAAATAAAAAGAAGAGGAGCATTTCAACCTTTATCGCCATGATCCTACTAAATATTGCTGTTTTAATGCTTAGTTATAGCTTATAATATCTTGTTAATGTGTTAAATCTGTGAACATAAATTCAAGTCAAATAAGTTATTATTCGTTTTGAAAAGTTTCATCATTGTAATAACACCTAAGCATCTGGCGTGAAATTATATCACCGAAGAAAATCAAGTGGTAGTCTGCCGTGGGCAGTTAAAGGGCAGTAACTGTAATATTTTTAATTTTTCTGCATTTTTCTCATTTATTGTACGTTAGCATTATTGTACAAGCTTGCTTATTTGGTTTCCGCTGAGAAAAAAATCGCGAAAACAACGTCAAAGTCCGACATTTTCCTGTTGTTAGTACTGAGTCCAAAACGCGTTTCTTCAAATATCTCGAAAACTCATTTCTGCAGATACTGCCGTTTACCTGCCCACGGCAGTAGTGATCATAATTTGCCGGCAAAACACACCATTTCTGACCTAGCTTCAATTTCATCATCGTTAAAAAAAATATCAAACGAGCTGATGTGTGCATCACATGACTTCCTTTTACTCCAATTTTAATGCCATTTGCCCATTACTGTCAATTTTAATGTGATTCAATAGTTAACTCTCTAAATATCACCACCAGTGGCTAAATTAAAACCTGATTTAAAAAAAAAATTCGCCAAATTTGTCGCCAACTTGGCGACCAAAAATCTGGCAATATATCGCCAAGTGTCCGCCAAATTATAACACCACTTGAGTATGTATCGAAATTAACAATGATTTCTCCCCAAAAGGGGCAAAAGACCCCTTTAGAAACACCCGAATGCAACCAAAAGGGGAGGTGCACAACTAGACCCCACTAGGAGTCTACGTACCAAATTTCAACTTTCTAAGACATACCGTTTTTGAGTTATGCGACATACATACGCACATCCTCACATACGTACATACAGACGTCACGAGAAAAGTCGTTGTAATTAACTCGGGGAATGTCAAAATGGATATTTCGGGTGTTTATACGATCTTAGGCACTTATCCGCGTGTGGTCGGGTCGAAAAAAAAAAACTCAACATTCATTCGGGGGTGAGCAAAATGGAAATTAAGGCCGTATTTTGAGTGACAATTTTTTCGCGAATACAATACTTCCTTTTTTAGAAAAGGAAGTCAAAAAACAAAAAGAAAATCCAGCAAAAGTAAATGTCTTCACGTCTTTCTGGAAGATAATTCAATTTCCGAGTCACTTTCAAAGTACAATAATTCTTACTTTAATACGGATCCAATTTTTGTTATTAGAGTATTTTGATTATCTCTGAGCCCATTTTTTTATTATAACAGGAAACATTAACATGTATTCATATTTTAAAAAGAGGTATCTTCTATTTTTAAGAAACGAATTTTGTTCTTAAAAACGTAGCTCGTATTTAATATCTTCTGTAAAATGACTTCTACTTACTGCTGAAAAAGTGTTGTTAATGTTGCTTAATGAGTTCTTGAGTATATTAAAGAAACATGATCACGCTGAATTCAATTCTAAAGTGGTGGAGTTTTAGAAATTCTTGGCTCTTAGACCTGAAAGATATTTTCTTTTCAACATTCGAAGAATTATAATTTAAAATATATCTTTTTTATCTTTCCCTCATCGTTGCAAGAACTTTGGTTAAATGTAAGAAAATTCAATTTTCTCGTTTAATTAAATTTTATTTTTTAGTTTAAAAATAAACTACCACTTTGATTCAACCATAAACAAAAATAATTTTCAACTCAGATCTGCAAAATAACTTTGCTGTGGGCAGGTCAGTGGCAGTATCTACCAAAAAAAAAAAAAAAAGAATTTTAGAGATTCTTGAAGAAAAGTGTTTTCCATTTCTCACAAATATCAATGAACTTTTGAAACTTAAAAGTTAAGCCACTGGTTTAAAAAAAGAAAGAAAAGAAGAAAATTAAAAAAGAAGGCCTTATTTTCAGCGGAAACCAAATAGGCATGATGGTGGTATAAAAAAGTAGGTTAATGACAAAAAAAAAAAGGAAAGAAAAGAATTGAATTTGAATTGAATTTTAAATTGAATTAATTTGAACTTTGACTTCTTAAATTCAAATGATGTTTTTCGCAATCACGAGTGTGTGTCTGTGTGCAGGCATGAGTGTGTGGATATGTGTGTGTGTATAGGTATGTGTATGTACGCATGTGTGTTTGTATCTATGTGCAGCCATGATCGTGTGTGTAGGTATGTGTTTGTATGCGTGTGAGTTTGTGTCTGTGTGCATAAATGAGTGTGTGTGTAGGTGTGCGTATGTATGCGTGTGGGGTATGGACGCAACCTGGAGACTGTTTTCTCTTGAGAAGCAGCATCGGGAGGGACCGGGGTAGTGCTGCTGCAGAGGGAGGCGGGGGGGGGAATAAAATCATAGGAACAAAAAAACTATTAAGTGAGAACAATAAGCAATGTGATTGCTCAAAAAAAAAAGAAAGAAAGAAAAGAAAAGAAAAGAAATACATTTGTAGATACTGTCCTCAAGGCAAAATTATATTTAAAATGATAAAATTCCTAATCACCTTTCGGAACAAAATATAACAACTAGATATATATTTTTAACTTTGCTTAAAGAAAATAATTGAAATTCTCTTCTAAATTTGTTTGTTTGATAATGTCTCTGCGAAGGAATGAAAATTGCCGCTGGGTTGTACTTCGTATCGATTTCTTTTTGCAAATATTTTCTTCGGTTTTTCCCACTATAGAACCTTTTGGGGTTTGCCAGCCGTTTGATGGCTATGTATATATGTCTTGGAATATACAGACAGATACAGATATCCAGTTGTCAACAAAGCATTCGAAATATATTTTGCTGCGGGACGCCATCTT
Source organism: Uloborus diversus (assembly GCF_026930045.1). Taxonomy (NCBI): domain Eukaryota; kingdom Metazoa; phylum Arthropoda; class Arachnida; order Araneae; family Uloboridae; genus Uloborus; species Uloborus diversus. The sequence continues at coordinate 176,601,342 of NC_072734.1, forward strand.
GAAAACCCGAAGTACTTTTCCAATCCTCAAGGGGGAAACATTCGAAAATCGTTCTCACTTTTCATGTGGCGAATGTTTCCAAATCTATTTCTAGCCATATTTCTTTCCCAGAAAAAATGATATATAAAACTAAAGTTGGTGATGTGAATAGAATATGAAACACATAAATTGTTGGGTCTTTGTTCGATATGTACTTTACTGAAATACATTTATGTTTAATGTCCTCCGCTTTATTTATTTATTAGAAGGAAGACATTTTCGCGATGAGAAAGTAGAAGAAACTTAAATGTCGTTTTGCCAAACGAATAAACTTCCTATATTTGAAAGTGACCGAAGTTAGTTTTTATCTGTTGATTATTTTGTTTCTATGTAGTACCAAGGATGTGACCATGGAAATCGCTAAAAGTATCAACGTATTTTTCAACCATTTTTTTTTTTAAATAGCAATGGGGGAAAAAATTATACTGTTGAGCTATAAAAATGAGGTCAAACTTGTATATACACTAAAAATATTTATTTATTGAATAATTTATTCAATCTTATAGTCAATATGATAAGAAACTGTTGCGATACATAAGAAGAAAACACACACACACGCACACAATATTGCCTGAGCTTTCTTAATGCGAAAATTCAACTTGTTTACAAATATCTTTACGATAAATCCACATAAAATTCTGTCAACATTTTTCTTACAAATTAACCTGAATTGGAGCAATTAATTTTGCAACTGATTAAAAATAAAAACATATTATCAAAAACATGTCCTTTATGTAGAAGTATTATATTTTTTACTGCTTAAGCACTTTTATCATGTTTCAGAACTAAAAATCAAGAATTGAACTTACACTTGAAAATACTCGTTGTTTACATTTTTTAATTTGAAAAGCATTTTACAGTTCTAAATTGCGAATGAATCAAATTGATCCAGGAACTGAAATATTTAACTTTAAAGAAACGGGTTTTGGATGTGTTGATGTTCATACATAATTAATTTACCATTGATTTTTTTGTTACCCTTTGCAGAATGACCACTTTGCTCCTTGAGTTTGGCGAAACCGTCATTTTGATAACTTAGGGCACTAAAAGTTTGAACTTCATTACTAAGCTTAAATATAATACTAAATACAGAGAATTCACATATACTCCATACGACGGTATTAGTCCTTCATTAAATAAGATATTTATCATTTTAAAATCATACAAAAAGTTACAAAGTTTTCGAAAAAAAAAACCTTTTTGTACAGAGCCCACAAACACAAACTAAATACAGTTTCAAGTGTTTTTTTTTTCTGTAACACAGTCACTTTAGTAATTTTTTTTTCTTCGATAGCACGTATTGCGCACAAACGAGATAGGGTTGGTCCGACTGTAATGTTTTTATGTTTTTACCCCACTATCCTCTAATACCTTTCAAAATATTTCGCTCACAAAATATTCTTTTACACAATTGTAGTCAAAAAATTAAACACAGAGAATAAAAATCAAATGAAACATTTCTATTTTGTAAACACATGGCGTTCCCTGAAAATATAGATTCAGATCATTACAGATCCCCTCTCCCCCCCCCCCCATTCTTATGCAGTTCCTCTTAGCTCATAGGGCTTGAGAAATTCTTGTTTAAATTTCAACGCTAAAACAAATCTACCAGTTTGGAGAAAACAGCATATAGTAAAAGAATTAAAAATACATCAATTCTGAAACAGATAGAACAGTTACAGAGATCTCCTGATAAAAAGATCTCTCCCAAAGATCATTATTCAATCGTTTAGTTAATTTTTTGGTACATACTTTCCATTTCAATGTACTATTAGTCTTATTTAACGGATTGCTTTATCTTAATATATATATAAAATGCTAATGTGCGTACGTAAAGACAGGATTTTCTCAATCACCACCAATTCCAATCAACTTCTGCTTGGGCTGGTAAGCACCCCTTGGTCTCCTGATGGGAATAAGGGAGTTTGGTCGCTGTGGGTGGAAGTGGGTGGTTGTGGGTGGCAAAAATGTGAAAAAGTATATCTGTCCTTTTCTAACTTATGAGAACTACGAGAAAGTTCATAAAATTTTAGGAATAGTCTAGAAAACTCTAGAATGTGTGCAACTGTTACAATCGATCTAGATTGTTCTAGAAGATTCTCAATATTTCTAGAATGATCTAGAAAGTTCCAAAACATGCGCAAACGCTACAATCAACTAAGAATGTTCTAGAAGGTTCTAGAAATTTCCAGAATGATATAGAAAGTTCTAAAAGGTTCTAGAATGATCTAGAAAGTTCCAAAACGTCTGCGAACGTTATAATCGACTTAGAATGTTCTGAAAGGTTCTAAATATTTCCAGAATGATTTAGAAAGTTCTAAAAGGTTCTAGAATGATCTAGAAAGTTCCAAAACGTCTATGAACGTTATAATCGACTTAAAAGGTTCTAGAAAGCTCTAGAAATATCCAGAATGATCTAGAACGTTCTAAAAAAAATTTAGAATGATCTAGATAATTCTAAAACGTGGACAACTACTAAGATACATTTGTAATCTTCTAGACTGTTCTGGTACTAGAAATTTCTATATTCGATAGTATATAAACCAAAAGTCAATAACTTTTCGTCAGTTGAATCGTGCTTACAGTCGCGCAAAGATTAATCGAGTCAAGTTTAATGGTCGACTAAGTCTCTCAATATTTAAAATAGAAATCTATATTCAGTGGCGGATACAACCGGCGGGCAACCGGGCATTTGCCCGGTGGGCCGGTCATGTTTCGGGCCGATCAGTTGCCCTGTATAACAAACAGTAAAATGTAAATACCGCTACGTAAATTCTCTCGCTTCAATCCCTCTTTCCGCATGGGCTCAATGCCGCGGATGGAGGGTGCAAAGCCGTCGCTAAGGGGGCCGTGGGGGTGCTACACTAGCCCAGTTTTTCAGAAATGGGGCCACCAATTTAATTTTAGCAATGCAATAAAAAAAAGAAAAACAAGGGCAGCATTTAAAAGTTAAAATACTTTTGTCCATTTTTCAATTTCATCGATGAATTGCAATTCACATTTACATTACTTATGAATGGCAATTCACAATTGTTCTGAATTGTAGTTCATAACAATTGCAATAAAAGTGACAAAAAGGATTTTTTCAATAAAGCTTTAACAGAAAATGCAATCTTAAAACACAATTTAGAGCATCCAAAATTCTGTATTATGAAGATTATTTAAGTAAAGACCTCATAAATGTACGTTTATAACAATTTTTTTTTGCAAAAAATAAAATATTCATTTTCTCTCACTCAATATCCCTCGAAGAGTTCAAACCAATGTTTGAAGACCTTTCAGGATAAAAATGATTATATATGATAAAAAATATGATTCCCAGGGGCCCCGACACACCGACTTTTTCTACCATTTACCTTTCCTATTTTTTTAAAATGAAAAATATCATCCTGAAAATCAGAGTTATGTATATAAAAAAATACACAGGTCCCAGAAATATGGTTTAACTAGGAGAAAAATTAAAGTATAGCGAGAGAGATTGAAAATATATTGAAATTAATAGTCACACCAGTAGTTCTAAGTGTTTGAATGTAAAAATCATTTATAAATCGAAAATTTAAGCAAAACTTTATCAAGAGGGGAGGAAGGAATGATATTTAAAATAAGGAAAGTGAAAAAAAAAAACAAAGATCATTAAGGTTATTTAAGGTCACCAAAGCACCAGATTAGTTCAAGAAAAGTTTTTTACCTGGGGCCGCAGATAGCTTGCATTTCAAGCAAATAAAAATACTAGGCTGTAAATGGAAAATTTTATTATGGAAAATATAAATGTAAATGGTTCTTTTTTTTATCAATTAAATAAATAAAAGAGGATTGGGACGTAGTCAAAAGGGGGGAAGAGAGGGATCCAAAAGCTTATATCTTCCTTTTTAGTCACCAAAGCTTGCCTAAAGTGAGTTTTTGAAACTTAGCTTTTTAAGGAATTCCTAGGAAAAACTCCCGAACCCCATTCCTTAGTTTAACGTCATTAAAGATCGCCTACAACAGCGTATTTGGGATTTCAACTTCGAAAAATTTCGAGGAGAGTATTTCTGTCGCAATTGACCTAGAAACGTCCCCACCCCATCATTAAAGAGCGTCAGAAATCCAGTGTCAAAAACATTTCGGAGGCCCCTTAAGCATCTCCTTCCCATAATATTATCGAAGATCGTCTAAAATAACCTTTTTGGACTTCAATCTCAAAAAAAAAAAAGAGGAAAACCCCCAAATCCCCACTTTTCCCATAACATCATGACAGAAGATTTCTTTGACCTATTCCCTAAAATTTAATTCAAACCTCAAATTTAAATCTAAAAATCACACACCAAGCACTTTTTGTAACTGGCCATATTCCTCTCCTTATCGATCTTCTTCGTTTCTCACTTTCAGATCCTGTATTATGTAAAAGTCCATGTCATGGTGTCATGGACTCACAGGTACACCAGACCTTTATATCTTCCATTGTCCACTAACCTCATCTTTCCGTCTTAAATATTATCCCTTTAATTTCTCTTTTCGATTGTTTACCGGGTGAAAGCCTTCGATCCTCTCTTCTTAGTAACACTATGAAAGATCGTTCATAACTCCGTTTTCGAATCTACAGCATCGAAAAATTTCAAAGAAAGTCGCCCCCCTCCCTTCCCCTTCGTCATCATCGGTAAAGCACGTCAGAAATCTCGTTTTTAATACTTAAATTTCGAAAAAAATCTAAGGATAGCCTCGCCATAACTCCTCCTCAAAAAATCATCGAAGGTCGGTAAAAGTTTCGTTTTTGGAACTTAACTTCTGAATAACTGTTGATGTCCTAGTTTTTATCAAAAAAAAAAAAAGGCTTACAATTACCTTTTTAAGATTTTAATTTCAAAAGAAATTCTTGGTAAATGTTGCTCGAATATCTCCTTTCTCTATCAGCACCCAAAATCTTTTAAAACTGCGTTTTCAGAGTTATTATTTTGAAATTTTCCCGGATCTCATCTTCCTAACATAATTGAAGATAATATATAAATGCAAGTTCGGAGTTTCACTTCCAAAAAATTGCCGGAAGAGGACCCTCGAACCTCTGCTCTCCCTAATATCACCAGAGATCATCTAAAATTGCGTTTTTAGAACTACAATTTGAAAGCATTTCCGGGGGAGAGACCCCAGGACGCCATATATCTGACTCAATGTTAAACTTACAATTAGGTTTCTAATGCTAATATTTAATAACTCCCATATGCAAGAAAATCAGTTCTACTCCCTATCTCTCTCTGTATTGATACGCACACACCCCTCGCCTCCCTAGAAGATATCATTACGGAAATAATCAATACATACGCACCAGGCACTTAAAAATACTTAAATAGGTTATTACAATCACCTTTTTTTTTTTTTTACAAACAAAGGTTTAGCTTATCTTGTATCAATTGTTCAGCATTAAAACACAGAAAAGAATCGAATCTGTTAAATTTTGTTTAAAAGAAAATATTTAATTTTTTTGAATAACTTCCTCATATTTAAGTTATATCGTTTCTCAATCATTTTTGTAAAAATCAATATCTGTAGAAGTTATGGGGCCGCAACATATCCCTTTATGCCAGGGTCGATTTCTTAAATCTATTCGCCACTGTCTATATTATCTATGTTAAAAAGAGAATTCTTAAATATTTTATGTACCATTAAACATGCAATGTATTTTAACCCGAGCAACGCCGGGTTTTGCAGCTAGTTTAAAAATGAAATTTCAGCGATATTCATTTTGGCAAGGTTTGACCCGGCATTAAGGGCATTGTTTTGAGCATCGAACTATGATAAGCTACTTACTATATTACACATCGATAGCTTTAACAAGTTTGGCGTAAAATATTTAAAATGAGCAGTGACAAACTTCTAACAAAAAAGTACCACCCTTATGCGGGCCTTTTTAAGCTTTCGTGGTTCATAAAAATGCACCAATCCTTTTTCGCTGAAATTCATCATTTCACCAAGGGGTCTAAGGATCTTTAAACTTCAAAATTTTCGATTTTCTGGAAAAAATATATGTTATGCACAGTTTAATCCTGAACAATTTGATACCTTATTTATTACTATACGCCAAAAACTTTTCGAGTTATTGTAAAAATGCCTAAACTTTCCCCATATAGGTTTATGTTAACAGTAGCTGTTTAAGCCTCTTTTTCTCAGGTGCCGGTTTCTTCGGTTTTCTCGTTTTGCGCGCATGATATCTCAGAAAGTTTTTCATATATGTCCGTAAAACTTTTAATGTATGTTTATCTGGTTTATATTTATGACCTGAACCTAAATTTATTTATTTTTAAAATTATTTATTTATTTTTTTGAAATTTGGTAAGTTAATATCGAAAATTTACAAAATTTTGGGTAAAAAAATATTTATTTTTAAATATTAACTTTAATTTTTTGGTTGAAATTCAGGTTCAGATCGTTAAGATGTATCAGACAAATATGCATGAAAAGTTTTACGGAAATATATAAAAAGCTTTCTGAAATATCATGCGCGCAAAACGAGAAAACCGAAGAAATCGGCACCTAAGAAAAAGAGGCTTAAACAGCTGCTGTTAACATAAATCTCTACGGGGAAAGTTTACGCCTTTTTACAATAACTCGAAACGTTTTTGGCGTATGGTAATAAATAAGGTATCAAATTGTTCAGAATAAAATTATGCATAACATATATTTTTTCCAGAAAATCGAAAATTCTGAACATTAAAGGTCCTTACACCCCTTAATACAATAATGCTTGCAAAATCACCAATTCGAACAGATTTATGTCATAAGATACGGAAAAATGTAGATTTTAAAAGCATTTTTAAATAGCTTATTTAATTATGTTGCTTTTGGAACTCGTCAACTCGAAGTACTCTTCATTCAGTGAAACTTCCAACTAGTCCGAATGATAAAATCGATGTGTTGCTTCGGAATGGAGAAAATAAATCTAGTATCCTTTTAGTAAATTGAAGCTAATATTACGATAGATGAGGGCTTTTGTTGGAAAAGCAAGAAAGACGGAAATTGCCGCCATTTTTCAGTGGATTCTCTTAAGTGGATTCATAATGGGCGAAAAATAAATTTCGTCGGAAGGGTTGTTTCTACAAGATGTCAAGAAAAAAAAAATGACTTGTTGAAAAGGCAATATCTTTGAATAAAGTGAAATTTTCGGCACAGCTTTTTCACAAAAATTATAGACATAATTCAAATTAAGGACTTTCAAAACACCAACTTCTTTCTTTGAATATTCGACTTTCGATCGATAATCCCCCTTCCCCCATTAGAATTCCTTGATTCTTCTGAAAGGTGTTACATAATGCAACGCAAAGGGTATTGATACAGCACACAAGGGGAGGGTAAGGGGTATCTCCCCCCCATATCTCTTGAGTTTTCTTGATTGACTATAATCCTATGTATGTAGTACGTAAAATATTCTAAGCAAAGGTAACAATAATTTCAGATTTAATAAATGAAAAAATAAAATTTGTTTTCTCTTTTTCTTCCACTGCAAAATCAAACTATATATGAACATAATTTGTTCTATAATGATGATTTTGCTTCGCTGTTTTAATTTTGAGGGGTCACAGTTCCTTTCAAGCATTTTTTTTTAAATTTAAGTAAATTCTATTTTTTGTCGAAACCATAACATGCTTACTTACTTTGCAATCAATAATCTTTTTTACAAAATTTTTGCTTACTTTTTTTAAAAATTCAAAACATTTAGGAAAATTTCAATTTTTTAAAAATCCCTAAGGCTTTTTTGTTTTTAAACTAATATAAAAAAATCTTTTTGCTAAACGATCGCAATCATCATCTCTAAAAATCTGTGCATTCATTTGCTTTTGTGTTTACTAGAAAATTTTCTGTGATCAATTACGGAAAAAATCGTAATTTTTTTCAAAAAATTTGATTTTTAAAGGTATAACATGCTCTAAACATTTGAATAATTTATAAAATGCTTATCCAATGCACAGTTTTGTTAAATATATTATCTTAATTGCAAAAAGTATTACTTTAAAGCTGTATCTTTAATAGAAAAAAATCCTTAGGGATTCTTATGACACGAAAACCCAAAAAAGAACGATCATCGAGAAAAATCAATTAAAAGTTTTCTTTTTGCATAAGAACACACAGCGAGCATGACCTAAAACCATTCATAACTTTTTAAATATTTGAACTAAAGCAATGAAAATTTTCCCCTGTGTTTGGACTAGAGTTTAGTTTCGAAATAAGCTATAAAATTTTTTTTGATCGTTTGGTCATTTTTGAGGTACTGTAAACCCTTAATTATGAGAAAAGTAAATGCATTCCTTCTTGTGCTTTCTGAAATTTTAATGAAGTATTTGTTATTTATAAATTAATTTTATTAACTAATGCTAAGTAATTGTTCAATATATATTTTTTAAAAATATTTTTTGTTCCCAACAATTGATAAAATCAAAATAATATGTTTGAATGCGTGTTGTAGTATGAAATGAGAGTGATGTACCTTCGAACCTGGACCCCCCCCCCCCCTCCTTTAAAAAACTCTTGTGTGCGCCATTGGTAATTGATAATCCATTCCAAGTTTGCTCAATAAATTCTTTTTCACCTCGATTTGGGGAATCTTTCCTGCATTAAAAAAACTTTGTGATCGGGTATTAAAACTTTCATGGAATTATTTCTTTTGCGACAAGTACACTTAAAAAATATAACTCCATAAGCGTAGTATATAATAACTGATTAAAATCAAATGATATATAAATTTCAAATAGCACATTAATGATTCGATTAAATAAAAAAAATCCATGGTTCTCAATTCTTTTCACTACTGAGGACCACTTGGTCCCTTCCGAATCCTAAGCGGACTACATGCGACAGAAATAATACTTTCGCAACAGTAAAATTAAGTGAAATGAGACCAATTCAAAAGCTTTCTGGAATAAATCCTATTTAAAACTATGCAAATTATCTAGTTCGCGCTGTTACTAACTTTCCACGGACCGCAGGTTAAGAATCACCTGCCTCTGTGTCACAGAAGAAATAACAATGAAATCCCATTGCAACGAACTTCAAAGGACCTCAATCTTAGTTCGTTGTTACGGGACTTTCGTGGTAATGGAATTCAACTTCATTTAAATCGGCTCCTAACGGCAGTTGAATCGGAACTGAAAATTTATTTCGTTGAAACGGGTATTTCGTTGTATTAGTATTCGTTACTACGGAATTTCACTGTATTACTGCATACAAAAAGTTTCAGAGTATTTTGTCGACGATGCATTTGTTAACCTGTTGGAGCTCAATATTTTGAGGGGTCGTTCACAAGCGATGTCACTTAGAGGGGGGGGGAGGAGGGTTCGATTAAGTGTGACAATATCTGACAGGGGACAGGGAGGGGGAAACAAACAGTGTGACATCGCACATTTTTTTTATAATCTTATGCTTATGAAAAATAGCATGAAATGTAACAAGGGAAGGGAGAGAGTACGGGAAGTATCATTTCTTTATCATGAAGTGTGACATTTCATGATAAAGAAAGGAGAAGAGTCAAATATGTTGAAGAAAACTGTGATGTCATTAACGGACGGACAAGCCATTGATGCCTTTATCAGAAAATTCAACGCAAGTGTTAGATGGTGAATTTAGGAGGACAAAACTTCTGTGGGAAGGTAAAGCGCGATATCTGCAATTTTTTCTTTCTTTCTTTTTTTGCCTTTTTCTCATCTATTGTACTTAAGCTTCAATGTACAAACTAACTTGCTTATTTGGTTTCCGCTGAAAATAAAGAACGAAGAAAACATCAAACTCTGTTATTTCCAGATTGTTTGTATGGAATTCAAAACACGTTTCTTCAAGTATCTCAAAACCTCATTCCTGCAGATACTGTGCTTTACCTTCCCACGGCAGTATACTACCACAATCCTTCCAAAATATATATCATTTATAATGGTCAAATAATAAAGCATATATGTTTTAATTTATGTAGTAATGTTTGCGAAACTTCTAATGAGCCTGCATGAAGTTTGCTTTGAGAAACTTCCAAGTAAATCATATTTTGTTTTTGAATTTCGTTTTTTAGTCACTTTATTACTATTGGTTTTGAAACTAGTTTCCAAACATCAAAGATCACTTTTCGTGTTGTGGTGTTTGTGAAATTCATCATAAATTGGGGTTCTAGTCCACAATCGCTCAATAAATCATCTTTCACCTACTTTTCGAAACGGTTTCTGAAAAGATTCAAAGGTATTATTTTCTCTGTCCCAAATTAGTTGCAAAATTTGAATTACTTTTGTACTGATTATTTGTTGACAGCATATCACCCTAAATTCTCTTAAAATGTTTTAATAAAATCAGAATATCCTCAATTTCAATATTTAGTACGCAGTTATTTAAGCGCAGCAACTAATTTTAGGACAACATTTTCGGCCTAAATGCAAATATGAAGGTTAGCGGTCATCATTTGCCACGTGGTGGTTGAATTAAGAAGTGACGACTATAAACTTTAGCTTCATTCACTACCAAATCTCCAATTACCCTACTTGCACCGTGTTATCAATTAAAGTTAATGCCATTAACTAGTTATATTAACCTTTATTTAAACTGATATTTTTAAAGATTTTGTTGCAATTTAAAAACTAAATTCATTCATTTATTTATTTATTTATTTGCAAAAATTGTGGCGACTAGAAAGGATAGATGGCGATTAATTAATTTACTACTACTCGATACCGGCGACCAGAAAAATTTTCTAATCCTGATATCTTACGTAAATGTAGCTACTAGAACGGCGAGACTAGAACTTTTAGAACATTATCTGTTCTTGATACAACATCATATACTGAATCAAAATGTCAGTCGATAGAAAAAGTCGATGGTATATTAGCGCCAAATGATGGATCAGTTCCAAATCGTCGGAGTAACGATCCACTTCTCGCACCGTCGAGTAGATGCTGTTAAAAAATAGCATAGCACTCTGAACACTCAGTAAAATGTTTAAAAAGAAAAACATCAGTTTCAATATTTAGTGCAAACGTATTCAAATGTAGCAACGTATTTCTGACAACATATTTGACCTACATGTAGCAACCAATTTGGAACGGGGAGTAAAGCTTTCGGAAAATCATCTCTTCTTGACACAACATCAGAAACTGCAACAAAACATTCACAGACAAAAAAAAAAAAAAAAAAAAGCAGAGAAAAAGAAAAAAAAAAAAATAAGAAAAGGCGATGGTACATTAGGGTCGAATGATAGACCAGTTTCAAGTCGTTACAGTAACGATCCACTTGACGCACTGTCGAACAAATGCTGGTTGAGTAGCACTCAAAAAACTGTAAAATGTTTAAATAATATCATCAGTTTCAATATTTGTGTAAAATTATTCAAATGTAGCAACTTATTCAGGACAAAATTTTCGACCTAAATGTAACAATCAACTTGGTGGAGAGGGAGTTAAACTTTCGGAACATTATCTCTTCTTGACACAACATCATAAACCGCAACGAAACTTTCTCAGACAAAAGAAAAAAATCAGAAAATGCGATGGTATATTAGGGTCGAATGATAGACCAGTTTCAAATCGTTACAGTAACGGTCCATTTGGACTTCCCGTCGAATAAATGCTGTGGAATAGCATCCTAAAAACTCTGTAAAATGTTTAAATAAAATCATAAAATCACCCGTTTCAGTATTAAGTGCTGAAGTATTCAAAGGTGGTAACTTAATTGGAACAAAATTTTCGACCAAAACGCAGCAATCAATTTGCTACGGAGAGAATAAAACTTTCAAAACATTATCTCTTCTTGATACTACATCATATACCAGGGCCCAATACAGGCTGATTTTGCTACCGTTTTTTTTTGGTACCTTCACAAAAATCTTGTTTTGAAGTAGGTACTTTCATAAAAATCAAGTAATAAAATCAGTAACTTCACAAAAACATCGAAAATTTGACAAAAATTTGCATTTTAAAATATAAAACTTGTTTCTCTGTTTAAAACAAAATTTACTCATAAAATAAAATTGTAAGCAGGTTTATATGAACAATCGCTTAAATAGCAATCTTTTTGTTGTATTTTAACTAATTTTTAGCTGTTTCTCGCTAAAGTATTTATGCAATAATATCATCACAATCTTTTAACATATTTTGAGGCACCGTTTTTCTCACAATTTCCAATATTGTACACATTACATAGCCCATTAAGCTGAAATTACGAAGGTATTTTTGGTACTTCTTAGGTTTTTAGCTCCCCCCCCCCACCCCACCCAAAAACGAAACCTGTTAAAAATAATACTAGATGACATTTACACTTTTTGAACTAAAAATTCACTTGTTCTACTTCTCTTTCACAAAAATTAGGATGCCTCTAAAAGTTCACAAAAACAATGCTGATAAAAAAGAACATTCACAAAAATAGAATGATGCAATACTTTCACAAAAATAGGTAGCAAGATAAAAATCCTGGATTGGCCCCTGTATACTGCAACAAAACTTCACAAAGAAAAAAAAAAGGCTATGGTATATTAGGGTCGAATGATAGACCAGTTTCAAATCGTTGCAGTAACGATCCACTTAACGCACTGTCGAGCTTCAATATGGCACTCCACTCACAAACAACGAAAGGAGAAGTAAAGAGGATTCATTCATCTCCCATCCTCCCTTTTTCTATATAAATACAGGGTTCTGGAGAAAGTGACTCGCATTAGCAATTCCAGCACGAAGCATTAAATCAGTAGCCAGTAATTTGTCGAGAAAATTGCTGGCAGACACAACCTTGTACGGTATAGGCTCTCGGGCGACCTTTGCTTGATGACCTTTTCAATGTGCTTCGGGGTAAAAAAATTTGAAGATGAAGACCCTCTTCACAACGGAGGTGAAAAAAAGAAAAAAAAGTTTTTCACAGGCCGCTGAACTTTGGTGCGTTTGTAGATTAAAACGTGCGTTCTTGTTTTCTCATTAGAAGGTATGTCACTGGGCGACTAGATTCACCATCCTCTGATATGCCAGCGGGTCTCTGTGGGAAAATAATTTTCATTCTGTTGAACAGGATTTTTAAAACAGTGCGACTGAAATAACTTTTATGCGTGAGAGATTTGATAAACTGTTTTTGCTTCAGACAACTTGTTGAATTTCAACTAATAAGTTTTTACGTATGAATTTCTTTCAAGCTAGTAAGTTATGATGGCTTTTCCAACGGTTGCATACATAGGCGGCTGCACAAAAAGGGGGGGGGGGAGTCAAAAAAGGGTAGGGGTTAAGGGACGTGCTCCTAAAGCCCCCCTTTTTTTTTTGTAAAATTGGGTTATGTTACTGTCTTTTAAAATTACTGAGTTAAGACCTTCTGAAAATGCAGAATATGGTATCAAAAATTGGGACGAATGGCCACCGCAGACGTTTCCCTCTCATTCTAAATTTCCAATCTTACGAAATGGGATTTTAAAAAAATGCTATTTGGAATTTATAGTTTTTACTCTCGTGAAATAAATTAAACCACCTTGTGAAATTCTTTTTTCAATCGATCAGTATTTTTTAACTCCGGGAAGTGAAGGGGTAAGGTCCCTTTACTTTTGGAAGTGAGGGAGCATTGCCCCCCCCCCTTTTCCTTGTACTATGGTTGCATACTTAAAAGATGATTCAGAAGTAAGTATAAGTAATGACAAATAATAACAGTGATTAAATTTACTCGTATTTTATTTTATAGCAAGAGTTAAGCAGTAGTTTTGGATTCGAATTATTGATTCTTTTCCTTTTCCGAATGTGTCTTTTGATACATTATACTTAATACTAGGTATTATATGTGTAATTATTAAGATGCCGCCTCGCATCTTTTGTTAATTAGCGTTCAACATAACAGTTCAGACAGTTCTGTGTTTCAGAGCTTTTCAGTTTATTTTTTCAATCAAATTAGTTACTATCTATAGTGCTATTTTGTTGAAATATTGTAATTATTTGATCTGTTTTTGTCAAACCAGTTGCATTCACTCAGTTTTGATGCATTTCAATTATCGGCGCAGGCTGTTTACCTAGCATTGATACTGCTACGGCAGAGAAACATCTTTTACAGAATTCTTCCCTTTTGTATTGGAAACTCCATATCAGATATTAGAGGTTTGGAAACGGAATTTGTCAGTTAGCGAAATATTTGACGACAAAACCTTAATGTATCTAAAAAAAGGGGATGAAAAACAAGAATATGCACAAAAATTTCTTAGCACGAAATACATAGTTTTCTAAAACTTTCGCAGGCTGCTCCGTGCTAGGTATAGGAGAGAAGAATCTGATTAGATTGAAACGCAGTTCAACTTTGTATAAGGAGTTCGGTGTTAAATTATTTCAACTAAAAACATATGATGCTCCGAATTATAGCAATTAGGGGTGTGAAATTATGTTTTCTTATTTGAGGCAGTCAGTGAGAAGCAAAGGGGTATAAGTGGCAAAATTAAAAATTTGGAGATGACCAGTACAGATAGAATATGAACCTCTCCTCTGTTTTGGGGCAAGAGATATTACTAGTGGCCATGGTAGGGGCTGCTATACAGCATGATTTAGAAAAAAAAATCAATGAAAGCCTACCTAAGATGTTATTTTTAAACGCGTTTTACTCAAAACTTGAAATGTCCACTTAAATCTCTTTGTTTCTCACAACCTCATTTCTCTTTCAGGAAACCACAGTTTTAAATTTTTTATTCTTCATTATTTATTTAATTTTTCAACGTGTTTTTGACTGTCTTTCGCGATAGTTGAATAAGGAATACATTCAGCCTTTGTTTATGGGTTTTGTTTCGTTTTGTGTGTGTGTGTGTGTGTTTTCTCATTATGGGAAAATAAGAGAAAAATGGGGGTCTTAAACTGTATGTGTTCGGTTACGTTTTTTAATTTACTAAAATACGTGAAAATTGCTTCAATGAGAGATTAAAACATTTCAAAAAACAACGCTCATAGACGACAAAATGCTTTGAAATTTTCGATAAAGCGGACATAAGTACTCTAATCTTCTCATAGTTGGTATCGACGCATCAATTTTATTTGCGAATTGGCGAAACAGATATTGTATCAATACGTCAATCTCGAGATCAAGAAAGAGGATTGAAAACCACCCCTTCCTCGAGTTTCATAATTCGTAAATGTAAGGAATGTTCTTAATAGACGAAATGAAGATGGCACGAACAATGGCTTACTTCAGCCGCGGCTTATTCCCCCTCTCCGCTTTCTTGAATAGAGCCTGATGAAGTGATCAAACAGGGGACGCACAGACATCTGGGGGGTAGCCAGTGATTGACTCCGGGCCATTTCGAAGGTATTTAGTCGAGTCAATCACGTACTTTCGTTCTGTGGTCCCAAAAAGGGTGACGTCGTCTTCAGGATTCCCACGGTTTTCTTGTTGCGAAGGACTCTTATCTCAGCGCTCGGGTTGCATCGTGAATGAAGATTCCTGCGCAGTAATTGATGTAGTCCCGAATGTCATTTTTACGACTTTTCTTGTCTGATGAGTCCAGCCATTTATTAAAGTTTGAGATATACTCGTCGGCGGACACGGAGATTCTATCTTCGTATTTTCTTATGCACTGGTTCGACGCTGCTAGTTTGACACCTGTGATGACCTCTGTGACACCTGTTGAACTCGGGTCGGCTGACTTGAACCGTGTGTGAATTAGGGACCTTATTAATAGGGCATTCGCTTAATTAATTCGGCTATTATAGAACTTCTTTTGACATGAGAAGCCAAAGGATGTATAAAAAATAGAAGTTCTTGTGTAAATCATGTTTTCAAAGTCCAAGCCGCGTAAGTGTAGGAGACTTTCTTTGAAGCGTTTTTCTTTTTTTTTTTATATACAGGCGTCCCTTGTAAAACACGGTACTTCTATAATACGGTTTCGATATTACAGGGTACCAAATTTACGATTATTATAGCACGGTCTCGAATTACACGGTACCAAATTTACGATTATTATAGCACGGTCTCGAATTACACGGTACCAAATTTGCGATTATTATAGCACGGTTTTGATATTACACGGTACCAAATTTGCGATTATTATAGCACGGTTTCTAATTACACGGTACCAAATTTGCGATTATTATAGCACGGTTTCGATATTACACGGTACCAAATATGCGATTATTATAGCACGGTTTCGATATTACACGGTACCAAACTTGCGATTATTATAGCACGGTTTCGATATTACACGGTACCAAATTTGCGTTTATTATAGCACGGTTTCGATATTACACGGTACCAAATTTGCGATTATTATAGCACGATTTCGATATTACACGGTACCAAATTTGCGATTATTATAGCACTGTTTCGATATTACACGGTACGAAACTTGAATTTAATACTTCATGGTTTTGATATAACTCGAAAGTTATATTTTAAAAAGATGGAATTTCATTTTTGTTTAATACATTCTGTTAATGGTTGATAACTCTAATAAGTTTTTACTTTGTTCTTATGAAGCTTGGTTTCGATATAACTCGGTACACATCCCTTGATTTACATTATTTCCATGTCTCGTATAACACAGTTTCGATATACACTGTTAAAGAAAATCCTGAAATTTTACGGTAAAAGTTACTGGCATCCATGTTGCCAGTAACTTTTACCGTAAATCCTATTTTACTGTAAAATTTTAAGGTAGAATAAACGAGAGTAAAAAACCTCTAAAAACGAGGGCAGCAGATTCGATCTCGGAACCTTCGTACTCGCGGGCGACTTTGCCAACCCATATGGTGCCAACCACCATACGAGCTGGGACGCATCGAGGTAAGGGAAATACGGTTATATGTGCATCGCACTGTAAGTCACGTGGTGTATCAATCGGCGATGCAATCTTTTTTTTCTTATCGGTACAATTTGCTGTAATTTTTTTTAATACTGTAAACACTCCATTTTGCAGTAATATTTACAATAAAAGTTTCCTGAATTTTTAACAGTGTAACACGATACATCTTAACCTGATTTTTCTCATGCACATATATAATTAGTATTAAAAATAAGTAAAAATTTTATTTTTAAAAAAGTCTCGCATAACACGGTTTTGATACTACACGGAATGAATTAACCGTGTTACACGAGGGACACCTGTATATATAAATCACGCAGAATTGCAAACATTTTCTCTCATATTTTTGCATTTTATTCCCGCAGTTTTGAACTTAGACTTTTAATTCAGAATGGGGTCGTTTCCAAAATTTTAAAAATATTTTATTCTGAAAGAACAGGCTTAAAAACATAGGATCTAACCATTTTTTAAATAATTTGTTTTAATATTTTTAAAAATTACTTAAAAAGGTGCGCTTTCATTGTTTAAATTTCTTGCCGATGGCATCACAAATGGTGAAATGCCATTCTGTGTTGCCATTCACAGAGCAAAATATTTAATTCGCATTTTTACTCATTTGTATTGGCAACGATATGGTTGATAGCAAGCATAGAGCGCAATTTTAATTCGCTTCTTGATTATCATAACGTGGAAACGCGGTACAAAGATGCGGCAAAGTGCATCATTTGTGACGTCATCAAGACCACGCCTTGTTTGAAAAATCGGTCATTTAAAAAAAAAACTGTTGGGAAAATGAAAGAATTTTCTGGGTCCATGTTATTGTTTTGCTTATTCTATCAATTTCAGTGACTAAAAGTACTACTTTTGACTGAAGGAAACAACCCCATTATTCAAATATGAGGAACCGTTCTGTATCATAATACAGTAGCACCAGCTTATAACAAGCCCTGATTTAACGAAAACCCGTATTTAGCGAGGAAATCAGAATTACTTGGTTGGTACAATGTTAAGTCTATGGAAGCATAACCCGCTTTCAACGAGCAAACCCCGCTTAAAGCGAGCAATATTTCTGTGATTCGTAAAATTTCTATTAATTTCCAGTTCAGCTTGTTCTTTTTTTAGTAAATTTTCTGTAACACTCCAATGCCAACCAAAGTTTGTGATAAATCATAAATCATGAGAACAAGCGGTGATAGCACTTTTTTTTAATTTGTGGAGTAAACAAAGATTTAAAAATTATATATGTCTGTATATGTATTCCTCAAAAACAAACGCTCAAGAAAGAGACATTTGGATGCTTCACTTGGCAAATCAATTAACTCCATAAAACAAAAAGTCGAGAAAAGTGATGAAGAAGATAGTGTTATCCAAAGGAGTGAATAGGCCCTCGTGTTACATTTTCTGCCATCGCAGGATCAGAAATGTACTGAGCCGAAAGTTTAATAGAGGTTCATATTCTAAGCATTGATTAAGCACTATTAAAGCAGAAATGAGGATTTTTTAAATGGTGGAGTTAATCGATTTGGCAACTGAGGCATCCATTTATACAGTTCAAAGCAAACCAACAATTTGGTATTGTTCAGTGATTAAAAAGAAAAGAAGAAAAAAGGAACTACAGTCGACTCCCGCTGCAACGCGATTCGACTAACACGAAATGGCTACAACGCGAATTTTTCATGAGTAACAAATTTTAGAACTAACGCGAATTTTTTGTCCACAACACGAATTTTTTTGGGAAGGAAGTATCAGCTTTATATTGGCTATTAAATATTGATTTTGTGAACGTTATTACATTCCTTTAAGCATCACTGACAGCAAAAGTTCCCATACTAAACTAGTCTACGTGTCGCGTTAGTGTATCAAATAACCATTCAGCATCTTTCATTTATTTTAATTTTTTTTTCATTCTACATATTAAAGTTGATGAAATATAATGTTACCTTCATCTAAAGTTCGTGAAGATGGGAAGAAAAAGAAAGTTTCTGATTTAAAAAAAAGTAAAAGCTAAGATTCTCGATATGCTTTAACAACTACAAAACGTCGACGGTAACGCGACAATAAGTATGAGTGAATCTTCCATACGTACAATTAAAATTCCAAACAAAAAGATATCCGTAAAAGTTCAGAACTTAGTTTCAATATTGAAGCTTGCAGAGCAGTTCAGCAAAGTAAATATTATGAAAATGGAAGCTGATCTTGTATTGTGGATTAAAGATATGAGGAAGAGGGCCTGTGTCGCCACAAATTGAAACGTTATAAAAGAAAAGGCAAAGCAACCGTATTTTAAAATGTATTAGATCTGAATAACGATCTGATAATGAAGCATAA
Organism: Uloborus diversus; assembly: GCF_026930045.1. Taxonomy (NCBI): domain Eukaryota; kingdom Metazoa; phylum Arthropoda; class Arachnida; order Araneae; family Uloboridae; genus Uloborus; species Uloborus diversus. Next base: position 176,620,438 of record NC_072734.1, read on the forward strand.
ACCATCATTATCTTGATTTTTTAACTCATAAATATTGTTACTGCATCTACTGTTAGAGTATTATTATAGTACAGCATTTTATTATTACTAAATACTGTGCATACTATGTTGTTTTATTGTATGTCTTTCATTCCCATTGATCATTCATTTTGTGCATCTTAAGTATTTCATGTTGAATAAAACTTTTTTATTTTTTAAATACAGTAAAAGTTCAGTTCTTTGTGTAAGAAACTGTAGCGTACTTTGAGGAATGCTACAAAGCAGTTTGTGGGGTGTTTATGAGTGTCTAAAAGAATTTAATAGGCTTCTAAAAAATTTGTATACATATATTTTGTCACAACGCGAAATTTCAACTTACGCGATGAGTTTTGGAACGCATCTCTCGCTTAAGGGGACACTGGACGTTCAAAAAGAAGAAATCTTGGTCAAATTTTTGAAATTTTTATTTTTTGAATTTATTTGAATATGAGGACAATTTTGTGAGTTTTGTTTTATTTATTATAGTATAGAGAATGACTTTAAATAAGTTTCAGTGTTGTGAAATCAAATTAATTACGCAAGGGACTTTTCAAAGTTTTGTTAATTATCGTTAAGGTTATTTACATTTTTTTTAAATAATTGGTCTTCAAAATGAAATTTTTTAATGAAATTTTATAATTAAGCTTGCATTAGTGTTTAAAGTATATGGTTAAATTTTCATGCAAATCCATCAATAATTTAAAAAGTTTGTTTTCAAGGTCCAGTGTCCCCTTAAGTCGGGACTCGACTGTATAATGAGTTTTTAAGATTTTTTCACGAACTCGCTTTTAACGAGCACTCGGTTATAACGAGCAATTATGGCGGTCCCTTTGCGTTCGTTATAAGCGAGTTCGACTGTATCAGGTATCAACTTTACGAAAAAAAATTGTAGCCTCGCGAAAAACAATGAATTCTACGTATTTGTGATCGAACTGTCACCCGCAAGACGTGTAAACCGAAATTCTTTAAATGCAAGAAAACTTTTCAGAAAGTTGTTATCTAATATACATAATAGTTCTTTATACTTGAATAATAAGAACCAATAAGTAATATCGGTGGTCAAGAAATAAAACTACTTTTATTTTCTAGAGCAATTTCCAACTGCAGATTTTTTTTTTTTTTTTGAGCAATCACGATTGCTTATTGTTCTCACTTGACTGTTTTTGACGCTCCTTTGATTTTTCCCACCGCCACCCTCCGCACCATCACCGTCGACGGGCTCCTCACGATGCTGCACCTCTAGCGAAAGCCGTCTCCAGGTTGCATCCATGTCCTACACACACGTGCATACATACACAACTACACACACACAAACACATACACCTACACAAACACATACACAACACACACGCATACATACAGACACCCACACATACACACAACTACCCACACATTCATGCCTGCACACAGACAGACACATATGCCTACACACACATACACATACCCCCCCCCCCAGACACAAACACACATGCCTACACACATACACATAACCCGTACACACAAACACATACCCCCACGCACAAACACACTCTCGTGATTGCGAAAAACATAATTTGAATTCAAGATGTCAAAATTCAAATTATATATATATACTAGCTGCGTCGCCCGGCTTTGCACGGTCCACCTCGAAAATAAAAGTTATGTTAAGTGACGCGAGTTCAACACTCAGGCTTGAACCAAAAAAAAAAGTCAGTGAATTTTTGCGGCAGATTGCGGAAAAAAACCCAAAAAGTAAACACTTCAAATCCCGATTACAGGAAAAGCCTCAAAACAAAAACAAGAATTTTACCTGTTCATATTCGAGAAAAAAAATTGCAACAGATGTTTCTTTTCAATGATTTTCTTCACGCTATAAATTTTAATAAAAGCGTTCATCCGGAAAGTTGAGTTGAAGCACTGAATAATAATTTGAATGGAAGAAAGCCTTCGAAAAATATGGATTTTATTTTGAAATCTAAGAGTCATAATTAATAATTTTTAATTGATATCTCCGCTAATTATTATCGGAGGATTATGTTAAATAGCCAAACATGAAGACGGGAAGATGACGAATCCATCGATACCTGGTTCGATGGTCAGTTCACTGTCGTTCGGGAGAAGAAGCTTGGACATAGATAGATAGATACTCAGATTTTATATGTATAAGATATATAGATATATTTTTTTTTTTTTGAACAATCCGAGTTGCTTATTATCCTTACTTGACCGCTATTGACGTTCCGGTTCCTTTTTAAATGTTCCCTCGTTATGATCATCTCTAGCAATATATAAGGCAACACCTCATCCATATTTGTAATGTATTTCAATTGTTAAATATATTTGTTTATTTCATTTTACACAAACTGCCGAAAGGCAACACCTCATTGTTGAAAAATAAAAGACGCACGAGATCGTGTTCGATAGATTTTTAATTTAATTGAGCGACAACTTCTTGAGGAATAACAACGTTATGTGTGATGTTAATAAAGTTTGATTGACTTTATAATATAATGGAGTCAAGTTTATATACGAAATTAGGGAGTTAGTTTATACCTTCCCGACTTCCTCCTTACCTTATAGGTCGTTTTGTACCTTATAGTTTTGTCATGCCTCGACGAAAACTAACCGATGAAAGAACGTGCTATCTCAGTACTAACGTGCTAAGATGCTATCGCAATTCAGATTGCGAAAACATCTTTTGAATGCAACTTGCCAGCATTCAAATGAAAAGGGCTCGAAAAGCCCACCTTTTTTTTTCCTCAAAAATATTTTTACTGAAATCATTTTCCCGCGAGTTACATAACTTAACAACGCCAGCAATGTGAAAGATAAGTCACATTAAAATATTTTCACTTACGATTGCCTCGAGAAAGCTATTCACACGATTTAATTGTTGCCAAATGACCGGAGAAATCTCGATGATTAAAATTTTTTTTATCTGTTCATCACATAGACTAATAATAAGAGTAGACCGAGCTTTCTCATTCTTGCTGATGAAGAAAATTGGTTCATAGATGTATCATGTGACTAGTGGAAGGGCTTGGCGAGGACTTTGGCAGCATGGTTGCTAGATGGCAGCATTATCTATAGTTTGGCACTCGACATGTATTTTAAGACAATGTGTTTTCATTAAAAAAAACTTCCAGGTGCAGAGATTGAACTGTTTTTCTTTTAGTTATGCATTATTTTGACATTAGTAATAGTTTTTGATCAGTTTTCGGCAACTTTTATTTCATTTGAGCTGTCAGCGTTGGCGTAAACGAAATGGCGTAAACGTTTTGCGTTAACGCAAAAATGTACTAATCGGTATCTTAAATTGAAACTGTAGGTAAAAATCTTACCGTTTGCTGATTCTTCTTGGTCGCTTGCATCTTTTATTGCTTAGAGAGTTATTGAAATTGACTAAAGAAAATGCACAATACTATCTAAACGAAAAACTCACTATATTAACAAAATATTTACAACTTAGAATAACAAATTTACAAATCGCACTCCATAAAAGATCATTCTTCCGTGTTCCAACAATTCTATTTATTTTATTTCGCGCTGGCGCTGATCGTCTGCTACGATTAACGCCCGCTGTTGCTAGGATATCCACCAGTCACATGGTTTGGTTTATGAGCAGCAAAAGGGTTGCCATAGCTCGGTCTACTCTTATTATTAGTCTATGGTTCATCATCTTCTATTTGTTAACGAATAAGATGTTTCTAGTAAATCTAAATAAAGCTTTCAAAAAGATTTTCAAGTTTCGCTCCTTGTTTCTGCTTTTGCGAATAGCTGAATTTTGTTGCAGCGACCATAGACTAATAATAAGAGTAGACCGAGCTTTCCCAGACTTGCTGATGAAAAAAATTGGTTCATGGATACATCATGTGACTGGTGGGAGGCTTGGCGAAAACTTTGGCAGCATGGTTGCTAGATGGCAGGATTATGTATAGTTTGGCACTCGACATATATTTTAATACGTAATGTGTTTTCATTATAATTTTTTTCCAGGTGCAGATATTGAACTGTTTTTCTTTTAGTTATGCATTATTTTGACATTAGTAATTAGTTTTTGATCACAGTTTTCAGTAACTTTTATTTCATTCGGAACTGCTATGTCAGCGTTGGCGTGAACGTAATGGCGTAATCGTTTTGCGTTAACGCAAAAATGTACTAATGGGTATCTTAAATTGAAATTGTAGGTAAAAATCTTACCGTTTGCCGATTCTTTTTGGGCGCTTGCATCTTTAATTGCTTAGAGAGTTGACTAAAGAAAATGCACAATCTTACTAATATTATATATGCGAAAGTTTGTCTGTATGGATGTATGGATGGATGTATGGATGTTTGTTACTCTTTCACGCAAAAACTACTGAACGGATTTTGATGAAACTTTACAATAATATAGCTTATGCATCAGAATAACACATAGGGTAGTTTTCGTCCTGTTATGGGGGGCAAAACCCCCTTAGGGGGGCAATAAAACACAATTTTTGTATAAATTCTCTAATATTGGGATGAAAAAATACTTGCACATATTTACATTATATGTCCATCGAAAGCTCTGATTTTTCTGCTGAAGATGGCACCTGTTCAAAATTTCTAAGTAGAATAAAAAACGAGTTATGAGCTTTTTAGATCCATGTTCGAAGGCTTTCCTCAACTCAATACAGTATTTAGTGTATCATCTCAACTCCCTGTGGATAGCGACAATTGTTGTATTGTTGACTTTCTTTGCTTTTCGTGATTGTTCAAGGCTTTTCTCAAGTCAAATCTTGAAGTAAGATTTTTGCACAAGATTGGCAAATAATACATGATTTGGCTGATGATTTTCCATTTAAACGGAACTTTAATGTAATTAATGGTTTTTATTATTATTTATGCTGACTGAACACTTACTCATTATTCAAACAACCAGCAGATCGCCAAAAGTTTTGCAGAAAGATTTCCGTAGCTGATGCATTTGGCAGTTTTTTCAACGTTGCTGCTTTTGAAGCCGAAGACTACGTCATAATGTTTCTCAGCTTTCACCATGTAAACAAAATATCGCCAATGAAAGAATTTTCAAAAGACTTTTTTTACTGTGTTAAATAATCCAGCAACTAAATTAGGCAAATCCATAAACAGCACAAAAACTTCCATTAATTTTCCTTTTTGCACAATTTCAAACAATCACCAAATTTTATTACTTATTTTGGTAACATTTCGGATGAAACTGTTTAGCGCCATTTTATGGTGACCAAAAATATCTCAGCATCTGGCGACGATATCTCTGTAACGAAAATTAATATCATATCGTTTTACAAACTAAGGAAAGAATGGGGGAGCATCATCGAAGGTACCCCGAAACGACTTTCGCAAATTCGGTAAAATCGCACCAAGAGCCACAATGATTGAAATTTCCCGAAATAACTAAAGCAAGTATAAGGGGATTACGAGCGCAGCTACTTTTTTTTAATCACTTTGTACTTCATTAGCCATACAGAGAAGGTTTTAGACTCCATGTTAAAAAAAAAGTATCAACAGATTAATCTTTTTAAACATGAGAAGATTAATTTCATGTTTTTTAAATTTGTATATGCTTAAATATAGTGCTTTCGGTTCTAAATCAATACTACTTTGTTCTTTATACTTATTGCTATTTTAGTTTTATGGGTAAGGAAGAAACTCGATTTTTAATCATGTCAAAAAGATGTGTTTTAAATTCTTTCACTTAAAACAGAAAACAAAAGCAAGTAACGATTTTTTCTAATAATTATTACTGACCCAGGCAACGCCGGGTATTTTTGCTAGTACTATCTAAACGAAAAACTCCCTATATTAACAAAATATTTACATTTTAGAATAGCAAATTTACAAATCGGACTCCATAAAAGATCATCGTTTGCTACGATCAACGCCCGCTGTTGCTAGGATATCCACCAGTCACATGGTTTGGTTTATGAGCAGCAAAAGGGTTGCCATAGCTCGGTCTACTCTTATTATTAGTCTATGGCAGCGACAGCCGTAACGACAAAAGATCAACAAAACTATTGGGTCGAACAAGCTTTCGATCAAGTTAAATAAATACCTTGGAGCTAAGAAGTAAAATGAGAAATAACAAGGTCAAAAAGCACAAGTTGCAGATTACTGCAGACACGTGTTTCGGCGCTACAAGGAATGCTTTTTTTAATGCAAAAGAAATGAGGGTATGGAAGAAAAGACATTCAGAGAGGCTTTTGTCGGATGTCTTTTCATCCATAAACTCATTTCTTTTGCATTGAAAAAGGCGTTCCTTGTAACGCCGAAACACGTGTCTGCAGTAACCTGAAATTTGTGCTTTTTCATGGTGTTGTTTCTCATTTTAAGCTTTCTATTATTTTGATTTCGCGCATTCAGTGAGCCAAATAAAATAAATCGAACGACATCTGTCAAAGAGCGGTTCAGCGGTGAGACAGTTCCTGAAAGAAATCGAAACTAAAGCAGCGGTTTCCTCCTAGCCCTCCCCCCATTTTGTTTCGTCCATAGGTCAAAATAGTAAAATGAAATTAAATTTCAATTTTCTTTTGTTGTAAATTAATTATAGTGAAATCCTGTGCTGTATGTGTTTTTTTTTCAACCGCACAAAACAAGACAGCGTGTCACAATTTCTCAGTTGAGGTATTTCACATGATTTAATTAAAGATACTTATTATTTTGTCAAACTCGTTCGAAGTCTATGAACTGTTAATAAATTTGATGCAATTTGATTTGATCAAAAGTTCAGTTTGAAAGCTTTTTATTTTTCATGATGGTTTAATGCATCCTGCTAATGCACTTTTTAAGCAATGTAAGTGCTATTCAGTACCCCTTTTCATACGAAAAGAAAAGAGAAGTTTTGTTAAAAGCGTTCTAGGTTGTATAATGTTTAGTATAAAACGTGCCTATAATGTTATAGAAGCAATTAATTGCTTAAAAAGGTTTTCATATAATCCTATACCCTAGGTTTTTTCTCTGTCCCTCTTTTTTTTCTTCTTTTTATCTAAGAACATTTTGGAATTATTAAACGATGTTGATTGTCGTTTAAAAAGCTTTTAAGAAAAACTATCAAATATCGTTTTGCCAATTTGAGTATTTTGTCAAAACATCATCTTTATCTTTACTAATAATAAAGCTCAAAGTCTCTCTGTCAGGATGTCTGGATGTCTGGATCTCAGTGACGCGCATAGTGCCTAAACCGTTCGGCCGATTTTCATGAAATTTGGCACAAAATTAGTTTGTAGCATGGAAGTGTGCACCTCGAAGTGATTTTTCGAAAATTCGATTTTGTTCTTTTTCTATTTCAATTTTAAGAACATTTTCCGGAGAAAAATTATCATAAGATGGACGAGTAAATTACGAATTTATCATGACGTGGAATAGGAGAGCGAATGAACATAACCAATTGGCGAGAAATTCGTCATCTATTATTTGTAAATATACAGGCGAACCAAATGACCTTTTAATTTTCTACTACGGGCAAAGGCGTGCGGGTACCACTAGTAAAAAATAAATAAATAAATAAATAAATGTAATTTAGTTGATCGAAACAGTATCGAAATCTAGTTTAGTGCTCCATTTTTGGCTAAGGTAATCCAAATAGAAATAAAATGTCCCGAGTCCTTTCTACAGAAGGGAAAATAAAAGTTACTCCACAGCATCCTATTTTTTCAATTCGTTATCTACTTTGACAAATGCGTCTGACCGACATTTCGATAACAAAACAAGCGTTACATTCTCGCTTGTTGTTGTGCGTTTCCGTGACTAAAACCACGGTTACATGACTTCCAATATGCTTGATTGTAGATAATGTCAGCTGATGTTTCCATCAATGACGATGAGAATATTGCTCAATTATTATCAAAACCTGGCGCTCCATAGAGCACGTTCAAATGTTCTTAAACTTCAAAAATAATAATGTTAACAATAATTAATTGCCCCGTCTGGTTAGTTTATTAGTCAAAATATCCGACCTTGGACATAATTGTTTGGTAAAATGTACTTTTGTTAGGTTATTAGTCAAAATGTTCCACCTTGGACACAATGGCGCAGCGATGGGGGGTTTTGGGGGTGAAAACACTCCCCAGAGTCATTAGTTTTAACATAAATGCAAATTCTAATACGGTACTTTATGAATACGAAAGGGTTGTTTTGATAAATACTCTTCAGAAGGTATTTTTGATCAAAAAAACCCCTCTAGGAGGTATTTTTGATCAAAAAACCCCTCCAGAAGGTATTTTTGATCAAAAAACCCCTCCAGAAGGTATTTTTGATCAAAAAACCCCTCCAGAAGGTATTTTCGATCAAAAAACCCCTCCAGAAGGTATTTTTGATCAAAACACCCCTCCAGAAGGTATTTTTGATCAAAACACCACCTTCAGAAGGTGGGTATGGCTGCGCTAGTACTTGGACATAATTGTTTGGTAAAATGTACTTTTTTCTTTGGCAGTTACCGAGATTATTGAGAAAATTCGGTTCTTTGATAATTAAATGGTAAATTACTATCATCTGTTTTCACTTATAATGTCAGTATTGATGCATTTGCAAAGGAAATGCAATTCTCCGGCTTAATGCCGGGAGTAGGGATTTACGATACCACTGTTTACATTGCAACCTGCAATTAATCAATACCTCTAAATGATCCCAGTTTGCACTTGGTAAGGAGTGGGTTCAAAATTCTATCTGATTCCCTTGTTCTTCCTGCTTTCTTAAGGTAATTTTCTTATCACGGTTTTAAAGTACTGGCTTTTGGTTTGATGTAAACGCGTGTTAAAAAGAAACACATCAAACTCTCCCTACTGGCGAGTACTAAAACTGATGATGTTTCTTTCTTTTGATAACTTCTATATCAATTATACTACAGTAAAACCTGTAAAGTTGACCACCTTTGTAAGTTGACCACCTGTCTAAGTTGACCGCTTTTGTCAGGAACGGAATTAGTCCTATCTTATATAATGAAGGAAAACCTCTGTAATTTGACCACCTCTCTATCTTGACCACCTGTCTATCTTAACCACTAATATACACCAGCTTTGGTTTGGAGTAGTGTAAAAAACCCTTTGTAAGTTGACCACTATGCAAAAGCATTAGATTGTACTAAACGTTTCATCATTTATGCCTCAAATAAGTAACCAAACCCATTTTAGAAAAACATATGAACATTTATGCTTCCATCGAAAAACATTGGGCTAAGTTAAGTCGCAGAAAATGAGCCGAACTTCAATAAAGAGTTATTTTGTTGAAAAGTAGATTACCATGGTTACAAATGTACAAGAAAAAATCAAATGAAGAATTTGAGTCACTTTTGACTTGTTATGAATTTTTAGGAATTGTTAATATCGAGTAAGTACTTTTTCATAAGTAATGAGGCAATTTTTTTTTTTTTTGATCGATTCACAAAAATTTAATCTCTAAAACTATTTAAACAACATTTTTTCTTATTGTTTTAAAGTAATGTTAAACAATGAAAGTATTCCAATTAGTTGAAAAAATTGCATAGGACAAGAAATGACAAAAAAAAAAAAAAAAGCTTTCATTACTACCCTCTATAAGTTGACCACCTGTCTAAGTTGACCACCAAAGTACTGCACCGCAAGTGGTCAACTTACACAGGTTTCACTGTAATCTGAATCCGATTTCTGCTATTCGTAATTTATAATACGTATGCATATGCAAATAATTGACCAATACTTAGATTGAAACGTTGTAAAATCCATACTTTAACATCGACTGCACTATAGATGAAATAAATTTTAATATATACGATGTTTTTACAAAACTATGTATACATATATCCAGAGCTGATAACTGCTACGAAAAAATCGTAGTTTCTACGAATTTCAGCTTCAAACTACGACGCTACGAAAGCGGGTCCAAAAACCACGATTTTCTGGTTTTTTAATTTACAATCCCAAAAAACCCAAAAAATAAATAAATTAATTAATTTAAAAAAAATAATAATAATAATAAACTGCATGAAAACTAATATGGTAAGTTCAGAAAACCAAACTTCTACACGTGTGCTGAAGGTCTCTGCGCAACAAGCAACGCTCTTCGAAAGTTGCATGGTGTAAAGATGGATCGGTTTTTAGATCGCGACGCTGATTCAGTCATTGAATATTCGGCGAAAAAACTGCCAAAACCTCCGTGAAGAATATAAATTTTTTTATTCCGTATTAATATTTTCTGTATCACATTTGAAATTTGTTAAGTATCATTATTTCTTTTCTTTATACTGTTGACAATTCATCACTGTTTAAATCTGTGCAGCGGCCACGCCTCCCCACACACACTACAAAATGCTGCTACGATTTTGGATTTTCAAAAGTTGGCAGCTTTGCATATATCTATGTGAATGACGACATTTAACAGGTTTTGGTTTTTCAATGACATTTAGAACAAATATTTGGTATTCTATACTTGGATTTTTCGCCTAGCTACAGAACAGACCGTATTCAGATTGAACGATCACAACTATTTCACGCGAGCTTTTTTTTTTTTTTTTCCCCAGTGTGTTGATTTTTTTTTTCAGAAAGTAATATTGTGTCATAAATGTAAATAGGGATTGTCAGACTATGTATTCCAAAATATATCAATTTGTAAACATTTTTTTTTACAAGGTTATATATTGTATTCTGTTGGACTAGGGTTAAGTAACTTGCATTACGGTCTCATTTCGTATTCAGCAAGCTATATTACACGAATATATTACTTATTAATGCAGTGTCAATATCGTTATTAAAGAAGATTCTGAACCGGTCAACACTCCGGGCTGTAGGAATGCTTTCAAAATACGAACGTTTGATAATTATCTACGTGACTTGCATTTTGAAACACGAAGAAGTGTTGTTCAAATTAATCCGTAGTTGATGCTGCACTCTGTACTAATGATGGCAGAGTGCTTTAAAGTCCTAGGAAAAAAATACATGTTATGCATAATTCAAGTCTTAAAAAATAAAGTAAAATCCCGATTATCCATGGAATAGGGTGGCACGGTAACTGCGCATAAACGAAAACCGCGGATAATCCGAATAAAAGGTGAAAAACGATACTTAGTGTCTACAATAGCTAAACAATACTAATAACACTCTCACATACGTGAAATACACCGCCACCTCACATACGTTTAAATTATAACTAAAAACATTGCTACATTGCATCCACTAACACTGAACATAAAAAATATATGTCAAATTTATAAGCGAACATGAACACAATCAAAGTTTTAAAAAAAAATGTGAAAAGACCCGCGGATAAAATCCGACTGCCAATAATCGTGAGCTTACTGTATTTATTCATAAAAGGTGTAGCTGAGGTGCCCACAGAGGGAGGGGGAGGCGGGCGAATTATGGCGCCAGTTGCGCTATCAAAGTTTGGGGGGGGGGGGATTTTAATTTTTTTTTTTTTGAATTTATTTATTTAAATTTATTTATTAAATTTATTTTTAATTTAAATTATTATTTTTTTTTGTTTTATTCTGTTTACATTTTATTTATTTAATTTCTGTGTGTGTATGTATGTCATTGGTGTAACATAGAACATTTCTAATAAAATAATAATTAAAAACAAATAAATAAATAAATAAATAAATAAAAAATATTTTAAAAAAAAGTTAAAAAAAGAGAGATTAAAAAAAAAGGGGGAAAGGGGTTTGATAAAAATTTTGAGGAGGAATTTGCGTTATTGAACTTGGAAGGGGTGGGCACCCCTGGTGTTTGAGGTGCTTCTTGCAGAAGTTTTAAGGCCTCCACAAAATTCATTGTGAAGTTCACTAAGCTTAGTTTTTTTTTTTAATGTTAATCAGTGCTTCGTATATAATCAAATGTCTTTGCTGTGAATATGTACATTGTTGACCAGGAAATTGAGTCAGACAGGAAATTTTTTCGACGCTTCCCTCTGCTCAATTAATATGCAAAACAAGCACATTGTTTTCCGAACAATTAGCTGAATCCATAATTTCCTCGAGGTTTTGTTCCCCATTAATCAATAAACAATATTTTCACCTAACTGTCTCAACAATTCAGGAAGCTATGTGAACATAAAACTGAATAAATATAAAATAGATAATAAATCTAAAAACTTCTGAAGGGATTATTTCTCTCACTTTTGCTTGCTAACTTTAAAGCTTGTGTTATTCAATATCCGTTTTCTTAAATAAAAAAATATATCACTTTCCCGGTGTGAACCACCACCGTTTCAAACAGTCGAACGCGCAAGCCAATTGCACCATTGATGCTTCGCTGCAGATGAATTGTCAAACGAGTTAATGTGAAAAAAAAAAAAGCCCTGCGCATGCGCATTGCAGATAGCAAGTGAAACACTTTTTTTTTTCTGTTCACTCTGGCCTCCAACGTCCCATAAAAAACGTTACGTCAAAATGATTTTTTTCCATAAAGCATTCTTAGTTTTTTAGCTGATAGCCATCCGAATTTTAGATTAATTTTTAAAGTTTATAAATGGAAATATAGCATATTCTTTAAACTGAAATTGAGCATTTAAGCTTTATTATCAGGCTTGAACGTATTTAGTTACTTTGCTAGCATTATAATTGCCATAAAAACCAAAAAAAAAAAAAAACAAGTTGTCCCATTCTTCACTGCGAGGGCGTTATCTCTGCCATCTCCCTCATAATTCCTGCTTCTTGAACTTCTTATACTCTTCAACGTTTCCTGATTCCCCAACTAAAAACCACTTGCAGTTTATTACTACTGATAACTATTAACTCGTAGTTTTACAAAACCTCAGCAGTCTCTTGCAACTCAAAATTTTATTTGGAGAATAAAAAACTATTTTTCAATTAGTTTTTACTTCCTGTGCTTTCCCTCGCCGAGACAAGGCCCAGACTTCTTGAAAACGAATCGAAGAAAACATAATATTCAAAATGGACTCGTAGCTTAAAAGCTGCTATTAAAATAATAATTACACACCAAAGTTTGCTTTCACGGAATCAGAAGCGCTTCGCAGTAATGACATGGCGCAGAGATCATTTTTACCGTAATCTCCCAACCTGTAATTTTTCGGTTTTTCAAACCGCGGAACGTGATGGCCCTCTGCATAATTTCGTACCTTCCTTTGACGCCCATTTCCCGGTAAAATGTATTCTTAAAGTCGATACAAACTGCAAATGGAAAGAAACTTTTCGATGGGTAAAAGTTTGTTCCTTGTGTTCGTGGCTTGTCGATTATTGACCGGGACTGTTTCGTGTGAGGGCTTATATACTGGCTTGAAGGAGAATGGTTTAAGTCAAAACGTTTAAACTTTGAGTTTAGCATGGATATGATTTCCTCGAGTAGTGAAAACATTCATAAAAACATATCGGACACTAGAACATGTTTTGTATATTAATTGGACACATATATTGGACCGTATTAAATTGAACAAATTATATATTGGATCTCTTTATATTGGACACACACAAAGCCTGATTAGGATATCGATAAAGATGAGTCCCAGGCCAAGGCATTTTTTGGGCTCTAAGCGGTCAAACCTTACACTTTTAGTAACTAGTTAAAACAATTTTAGCCATTTGGGGGCCCCTAAAAATCAGGGGCTCTAGGCCACGGCCTAGAGCCCCTGAACATGCCTATTCAGTAATCTTGCCGTGGACACACATATTGGATCTTATTGTACTGGACTTGCATACTGGACCTTATTATATTGGACACCTATATACTAGACACAGATATTGGACCGTGTTATATTTGAACACCGCATATATTGGGCACACTTTATGCTACTGGATTGTGGATTGTTAACTAAGACTGTTTCGTGTGAAAACTAATAGACATTGACTAGAATGTGAGTGGTGTAGGTTAAAAAAATATTGAATTTGAAATCAGCATGGATTTGTGTGGGGGAGGGAGGGATCATCTTTAGTTCTTGTATTACGAGTAGGATTTTTACAAAAATGCACTAACATATATTGAGCACTGGGATACACCTTATATATTGGATACACTTGTTGAACCTTATATATTGGGCAACCTATATATTGCTCACAGATATTGAATCTTATTATATTTGAACACCTTATATGTTGGACACTTTTCACTCTAGGGTCCCTCGTACCTACCACTGTTTGTGGTTTAACCAGTTGGATGGGACCCTGAAGACAGCTCTGGTTTTTTGATCCAGATCAGAAGCCGAGCAATCCCTGGTACAGTACCCCCAGAGGTATCGTTTCACTTGGAGGACTTTGTGACCACGAGCATATTTAACGTCCCCCAGTCACCATATGTAGGACACTGGATCATGTATGGTACTTTGGGTGCGTTCTTATTACGTGTACGAGTTGTAAAAGCGTGTATTAGACCATATTGGACCTTTTAGTGTATTGAACACACCTTGTGTTCATGATTTGTCAAATATTGACCGAGACTGTGCTGTGTGAGTGCTAACATAGTATGCTAAGAATAAGAAGCGGTGTGAGCCCAAAAATTAAACACATATCATGAATGTAGTCTGCTCATTAGTTAGTCTATTAAATGTACGAGTTGTGCAAAGATATACAAAAACTAACTGCGTTGCCCGGCTTTGCCCGGTCCACCTTGAAAATAAAAATGACGTATATTTAACAATCAGGCTTAAATAAATAAATAAATAAATAAATTATGCAAAATTTCTCTACCAAACAATGACGACAGATATTAAAAGACTTTTAAGAAATTAAATAGAGAAAGATGGATTTAAAAAGCGTAGCCATGGAAACACAAAATAAAATAAATTTAAGGAGCTAAAATGCGAAAGAAAATGGTCAACAATTTGAATGGAAATGATATGTTTTTTTTTAAATCTTGACTTAAAACGTCTTGTAACTTTTTTCCCTTTCAAGATAAAAGCTTAGTTTTTCGGCCAAAAGATCGGGATGGATCTGGAGTTAAAAAATATCGCTTTTTCCAATGGTGTCAAAAAGAAAACTGTGGGACAATTCCTTCACTTTTTATCGATAGATTTAATAAAGTAAGTAGTGCCTAAATTTCAGCTAAGCCTAAAAAAAATTGGAGCTAAAAACGCAAATAATTCCCGCCGTAATTAAATTAGGGCATTGAAACAAATTGCGTAGAACGCGGAAAATTCTATCCTTTCCAACGATATGTAATATTAATATGTGTAAGTAATTTTTCACCCCCATATTCGGGAATTTATGTGAAAATTGGGCCTAAATTGGAATAAAAAAAGAACTACTCATCGAATTTTTTTCAAACTGGTCTGCAAACCTTGACGGTGCTAAAAGAAAGTTACTGAAAATTTCAGCAAAATCGGCCGGGTAGTTCTCGAGTTTTGCGCGTTCACACAAACAGACTCTTTTTGGAGACTACATTTTATACTATGTAGAGATATATAGGGCACTAGGACACACCTGATATATTGGACCTTACCTTACATATAGGACGTCTTACATATTGGAAACATCTTGTGTTCTTGGCTTGATGATTATTAACTGCGATTGTTTGAGGACTTTTATGCACTAGCTACGATAAGAATGATGTAGGTCAAAAAATTTCAAGTTTGAATTTAGCTTGGATTTCGGGTTATCTTTAGTTCCTCTATTAAATGTACAGGTTGCGCAAGAATTTACTGAAATATATTGTACACTAGGTGGATACACCTTGTGTTCTTGGCTTGTTGATTATTGACCGGGATTGTTTCGTTTGGGTATGTAATTGACACACTTTCCGTAAGTCTATCGTGGAGTAAGTAATTTAAAGTTAGTTGGAAACAAGTTACAGGTAACTTTTGATAAAAGTTGATGCAAATAAGTATAAAAAAAAGTAATTATGTTGAAATACTATTCTTCGTTTGAAGTTGAAAATTTAGTATACTTACTTACCCCACTCTCATTCTAACCACATCATTTGGTCAATCCCTTAGGATTCTTTTACAGAGAATTCATAACATTTTGATAAAAGTTAACATCAAAATTTTGATAAAAGTTAATGCAAAATTTAAAAAAAGAACGTACTGTTGTTGAAATATTCGCTTGAAAGTCTTAGTGTTTTTTGCAGATGCTTTTACGCAACCTTCAATTACCCGAAACGAAGTCAAGATGGCTTACTTACCCCACTCTCATTCCCACCACACCATTTGGTCAAGTCCTTCGAATTCTTTTACAGAGAATTCATAACATTTTTTAAAAAGTTGATTTCAAAATTTTGATAAAAGTTAATGCAAAGTAAAATACAAAGTACTGTTCTTGAAATATTCGCTTGAAAGTCTTAATTTTTTTGCAGATGCTTCTACATAACCTTCAATTACCCGAAACTAAGTTAAGATGACTTACTTACCCCACTCTCATTCAAACCTCGCCATTTGGTCAAGTCCTTGGGATTTTTTTAAAAATTCATAACCATAAATGATTCGCTTTCTATGTATGTATATCTCACTGATATATACTCTTAGAATATCGTGACAGGAAAGGGCAAAGAAAACGCTGTGGTCAGCTGTTGGAAATAACATTCCATCACGATATCATTGCCTCCCCACCCCCCTATTATGTCTCATTGTTTGGTAATGGCCATAGCTGGTCAGAATAGTTACCAAACGCACCTCACAATAGGACTTGCATGCGTCATCTAAGTATTGTGAGCCCGGCACGAGAGGCCTTTTCTTTTTGCGCACGGAGAGATTATGACTTTGATAATGCCTGCGTTTATAAATGCTTAAATCAAGAGAAAATAAATCGCCGGCGTTATCTTGCTTACACCGATAAAATGCTTTTTCGGTTGATGATGCTCTCATTCAGAATTATTATAGTACATAGCCACAAAAAGGACTTTTTGCCAAAAGCAGGAATTGACTCACCTGTAAGAGTCTAGAATATGGGTGATGTTTGGCGAATTGTTTATTTTCTGCCTTGGCGAAAACAGAAAAATATCGTTTTCGTCGTCGCCATGTTTGCTTTTCATTTTGCATTCTTACAGGGTTTTTATTGTTTTTAATGACGTTATTTGACGGACTATTTTGAACTCAATGGAGTTTTTATTGTTGTTTATTTTTGCTGGTGGGTTATTTTACATCTTTATTTAAATTTTAATGTTATTTAATGGCTCCTTTTATTTATTTGTTTATTGATTTATTTATTTTTTGGTGCATTATTTCAAAATTTTAACTTTAATTTATTTATTTGGCTTAATATTTTACAGCTGATTGAGCTTTTAACCTTGTTTCATTTAAAAGTAACTTAAAACGGCAAAATAATGTGTGATATTGCCAAATAAGAAGTTTTCATGAAAGTTTGACCAATCATGGTGACTAACACTGTGGTTGCCATACAGTACTGATCGTCGTTGCTCGCTAACTAGGAAATCCTCATTTTCCAATAACGATAAGTCCATCGTATCGCCGATGTTCAGTTACTACAGTACACTCAAGCCAACGCTTTTACAGTAGCTTCTTCAGGTAGAAACTTTTGCTTGTCTCAATCATGGATATTTTGAACAAAAAAAGAACTACGTAGTTTAGTATTAGAGTATTTTAGATGTCATTAGCGGAAATTATGTTCGAACTGTTCAAGATTTTTTCATTAATTTCACTTGAAGTTCTTTAACATCTGACTTTATTTTTCTCATTAAACCTTTCCCAACACCTACATTAAGATAAAGATTGCGTGTGGTTGGCAACTTAATTTAGTTTTCAAAGGCGTCGAAGATGAGTCATGTTAGTATTCCTAGAAATGAAATCTACCTTCTCAACTTTGATTCTTTATCTTAATTTTCTGTTAAGAAATAAACAACAAATTAAAAGTAATTTAAAAAAAAAACTAGAAGAAGGCTTAATGTCTTGTAAAAGTGTCGCTAAAAAGACTTTCGACATCGCGGAAATCTAAAGCAATTAGTTCAATATTGGAAAATAGAAAACAAATTTAAATAGGCTTATGTGGTGGTAAAATGAGTTGTTGTTAATTTATTTGTTTATTCTTTTGTAGCAACTTTGGAAACAGTCCAATTCCAAAAAAGAGTACTTTTTATTTGGAGAATTTGTTTAGAATATTATTTTTTTTATTTGAACAATTTTCGCTCAGCTGCTCACAACTTTTAAGGTTCTGTGACGAAATTTAAATTTAATTTCAGATCTGATGAACTAGGACGGATATGATTCAGACAAACTAGATTGGACATAACTTTAAAGTAAACCAAATGCATTTTTCAAAAATTATATTTTTAACTACATTTCTTTAACAGCTATAACATTTTCAACCTGTCCCTCCACTGGAGACAATCAAACTGTTTATTAAAACAATTAATAAAGTGGTTTTTTTTTTTTTTTCTTTCCGTTCTCTTTTTTATACAAAACTGTTTACGAAAATTTAAACAATTCTGAATATATACTTTTTAATTTTTCGTTCCAGCCAATAGAGAAAACGTTATGAGTAAAAAGCAAACACCATTTAATATTGATTGGACGGTCTGAATCTATTTTTACATTTTCGATATTTTATCGAAGCGTTTTATGCACTAAAAAATTCGCCACAAACGACTTTATATTGTAACGAATCATTATTAGTTTTTTTTCCTTAATTTTGTGAAGTTCTTTTTCTTTTTCTTTTTTTTTTCTTTTCTTTTCTTTTCTTTTTTTTTTTTTTTTTTTTTTTGGAAGCAAGTTAAAAGAAAAAAATATGTTTTCAATATAATAACGAACGCGATCGTCGTATATTCAGTTTAAAATTAATTTATTGTAGTTTATTGATATACTTTGTTTAAAATCAATTTGTAGTAATTTATAGTAGTCTGTTTAAAATAATTAATTTAATTACTTTTTAAATGTAGTACAAAAACTATTCCATTATCTAACATTTTTAAAAGAATTATTCAGTTTAAAAATTTTATATTAGACGCATTTTTGTTGTACTACAGTTTAAAGCATTGCTTCTTTTAAATTTATACGTGTCGATATCGAGAAAAAGTTGGTTTTTAAGCATATATATATATATATATATATATATATATATATATATATATATATATATATATATATATATAAAAGTTTTCGAAAAACCTTTTTCATTCTTCCCTCTTTTTTAAAATAATGACATTTTATAACTTTATAACTTTAATCGCTTCCGATTCTTAACGATTTTAACGTTGCAATTGTATAGAAAAAATAGAAATAAAGTATAAACCCGATTTAACGATTGTCAAGGGATAGAAAGAAGTTTTCGTTAAATCAAGGATGTCGTTAAATCTAGGAGCATGGACATTCAATACAGTCAAATCCGGACCATTGTAACGCATCATTAAATTGAGGAAATCGTTAAATCGGGTATCGTTAAATCGAGTATCGTTAAATCAAAGTTATACTATTAATATTTTTAACACGCACTTTTATTCAACTTATTGGAAAGTTATTTCATAACAAAGAAAAGTGAAATAAAGATTTAAAAAGTTATTCACGCACAATCAAAACTGAAGAAAGCAAAGAAAACAGTAAAAATTGGCAATGCTTAAAGGGCCATTCCACCGTCACGTGCGGGACAAAAATACGCTTAAATTTCAGTAACATTTCGTCGTATCTATTAATATTTTAATGAAACAGGGGTAAGCAATTTTTTTTATCTTTACATTTGATACAAAGGTGCTCTTGACTCAGTTACATTATTATTAAACAATTTCGTTATTTAAAATAAAATTTATTTGCATGCGTCACGTGCGGGACATCCAAAGTCAACCTCTGGAAACTTGCTTATGGTTAAGCTAATATTTTTGCTCTACTAATACAGCAATGACGAAACAAATTGTAGATTTTCAAAGCTATGGTTCCAACGTAAAGGAAACATATCTCATTAGTTTCGAAATAATTATTTAAACCATTGAAAAAAAAAAATATGTATATGCCCATTCCATTGAAAGTGGTCATTTTGTCCCACACGTGACGGTTCCCACATTTCATAAAAAAGAGATAATTTTTGAAGAAAGTTTTGGCTTAAGAAGTCACACATGCGTTTGTGATTTCTTAAGCAACAAACTTTTGTTCATCATCTTTTTAAATTATTATTTTTCATGAAATATATAAAGCGTCACGTGCGGGATAAAATTAACCGTTTTCCGTGGAATGGCCCCATAGCATAAAATAGAAAGCGTAGAAAAACTGTCCGACCGCTTTCAGACGAAGATGAGATTTTCAGATTCAGACACAAAATATTGATTCAAACGAATGGCATTTTAGAAACATTTCTTGCTACGTGGTCTAAATTCCAAAAAACGAGGGATGCCTAAATTTAGCTTATCAGTGGGCAATAGTTCACACAGAAGCTTGAGAAATATTGCTCTAGTTGCTATATTGAAATCAGACGATAAAATATTTTATGTTCCGTAAAAATAAAGTCGTTTGTTTCCACAGAGAGCGACATTGGAATTTTTATTTTATCGAATAAAATATAAAGTTATGCAGCAGCCATTCTAAGAGGGATGTGCACGTGACACGACGCGACACGCTCATGCGTATCGAACACATGTCTTCGTGCAGTGTAGGATCCTACCGTGATACCAATAGATTTCATTCAGTCTTTCGTATCCAGCAATTCCCTGGGTCAAAAATATTCGGAATTCCCGGGAGAGTAAAAAGAGGGAAGAATAAATCGAGCGTGATGTGGAACGCTTTTAGTCGGTACGTCGCATGAATTTAAATGGGTCCATATTTTTTTGATAATCGACGCTCTGGAATATACAGATATCCGAATTTCGAGCACACCAGGTATTGTAGGCATTTGAAGAATAACAGAGGCTGCGCTGTGAACGTGAACGCTTGATAAAACGAGATTGGCCGTGATTTTTTTTTTTTTTTTTTCGAATCGGAGATTGAAATATAAGGTATGTTAAAGAAAGTGTACTACTTTTCAAAGTGCACGAAATAAGGAATTTTACTTCTTTTGAACGTTGGTCTTTGAGTTGCGGTATTACGTAATGGTTTAAATTCTTCGTCTGTCAAATTTGAAATGGCTTCGTATTTTTTGATAAGCATCGCTGTGGAGTATACAGATATCCGAATTTCATGCACACAAGGTGTTGTAGACATTTGAAGAATAACAGATGTTGCGCTGTGAACGCTTGCGATATAAATCGAGGTTGTGTGTCTGTGAAAGGATTTCTTTTTTTTTTTTGGGGGGGGGGGGGAGGGGAGGGGGGATTAGAGATTGAAATATTTAGCATATAGGTAGGTATATTAAGGAAAGTGTACTGCTTTCCAAAGAGCATGAAAAATGAAATTTCACTTCTTGAATGTTGACCTTTGAGTTAAAGCTTTACTTTGTGGTTTTAACTACTCGTCTAGGATGCTTTGGAACATCTTTTTTAAATATATTTTTATTTATTTATTTTATCCTATTTTATTTATTTGTTTATCCTATTATATTTATTTGTTTATCTTATTTTATTTATTTATTTTATCTTATTTTATTTAATTGTTTTATCTCATTTATTTTATTTTATTTTATTTATTTTATCTTATTTTATTTAATTGTTTTATCTCATTTATTTTATTTTATTTTATTTATTTTAACTTATTTCATTTATTTATTTTATCAAATTTTATTTATTTTTTTATCTATTCTATTTATATTTAATTGTTTTATCTTATTTTATTTATTTTATCTTATTTTATTTATTTGAACTTATTTCATTTATTTATTTTATCAAATTTTATTTATTTTTTTATCTTATTCTATTTATATTTAATTGTTTTATCTTATTTTATTTATTTTATCTTATTTTATTTATTTTAACTTATTTCATTTATTTATTTTATCCCATTTTATTTCTTTATTTTTAAATCTTGTGTTATTTATTTATTTTATTTTATTGTTTTACCTTATTTTATTTATTTATTTTACATTATTTTATTTATTTATTTTATATTATTTTATTTATTTGTTTTTTCTTATTTTATGTATTTATTTTATGTTATTCCATTTATGTATTTTATCTTATTTTATTTATTTGTTTTATCGTATTTTATTCATTTCATCTTATTTTATTCATTTATTTTAACTTATTTCATTTATTTATCTTATTTATCTTATTTTATCATCTTATTTTATTTGTTTATTTTATTTTATTTTTGTTATTATTTATTTTATGTTATTTTATTTATTTTTGAGTATTTCAATCAGGCGGAGCTGTTTTAGAAGATGCGAAGATTGTGAATATCGTTTTGTAATACTGTTTGAAGGATGATTTCTCTTAATGCGATAACTTCGTTTTAAATTATTTGTAATTTGGATGTTACTTTCTCCTTGCTATGTACAAATCTCCAAATTTCAACCACACCAGATATTGTAAACATTTGATGAATAACACATGCTACGCTGTGAAAACTTAACGAGATTGCCCGTGAAAAGATATTTCTTTTTTCGAATCAGAGATATGTAAGGCATGTAGGTATGTTAAAAGAAGAGAAGTACTTTCCAAGCAGCACGAAATAAGAAATTTCACATCTTTTCAACGTTGACCTTTGACTTAAGGCACTACTTTATGGTTTAATTCTCCGTCTGTCGAAAGGTGGGGAGGGGATGCTTAGGAACTTCCTTTTTGGAGTATTTCAATCAGATGGAGGTGTTTTAGAAATGCGAAGATCGTGAGAGTCATTTTGAAATACTGTTTGAATTATGATCTCTTATTACGATAGCTTCCTTTTAGATTCTTTTGTAATACAAAGTGATACTCTGTCCGTGCTTTATTATTGTGTTTTTCAAGACTCTGATAAAGTTCCTTCCCTACTTAAAATGTAAATTCCATCGGACCATTGTCTAAATGAAATGGTTTTTGTACGAGCCATCTTTCGTACTGTCAAAAGAGATAATCTACTTTTAACCCCCGACACGCGGAGAAAGGGGGTTATACGTTTGACGAGTCTGTATTTGTATGTCTGTGTATCTGTCTGTGGCCCTCTAGCGCCTGAACGATGGACCGATTTTGAAATTTTTTTTGTTCGAAAGAAGGGTTGAGAGATTGAGAGTGTTCTTGGCTGGCTTGAGTTTTCGGATGACATTGATTAACAAAGATGTTAATTAATCTCTGAAAGGTTTTTCGCGATTTTGGCATCGTAAACATAATTAAAAATTTAAAAAATTCGTACCAAAAATAAGAGTCATTTTCTCTGCGTCTCATTCCATGTGTTTAGAGCTTCCATGTTATATAGAATGCGAATTATAACATTTTTTAAAAGTAGATTTTAAATACGGCTAAGCCTTTATTCACGCGATTTGTAACCGAAATCATTGTTGGCTGACAAGGAAAGAAAACGCAACAATTTAAATTTTATATGTTGCCAGTTTCTTAGTTAACAAATAAAATACTTGTGTGTAATTGATTTTTAATAGTATCAGGCTTCTAAAACGGTTTTCAATTGTCCATCTTTAATTCTACATTTGCGACTCAGTCGGAGTTTTTTTTCAATTTTAAATTTTAGTTACTTGTGATATGAAATTTTAACTGTTTTGTCGTCAGAATATTAACTACAACTTTTAGTCAAATTACAAATGCTTTAAATTATTTTTTCAAAGAATTTTACTTTTATTCTGTCCAAGAAAATTTGTTTATTCTTTTAGGCATTGTTATTTTCTCCGTATAATTAACTTTGAATTCTTATTTTATTGTTAAAGGCTCGTGTGGAAAAAAAAAGTTTCACTATATTTTATCTCTAATGGTATTTTTCGGCTACGCTGACATGTATGTTAAAAGTGGCTCGTTCATAAAATTTGGAAGTTTTCTTTTACCGTAAAATTCTGTTTTTTGTTTTGTTTCGGCAAAGACTATGTAAGTTTTAAAACTATGACGGTAATTCGCTTTGGTATATTTAGTTCATTTTTTTAATTACTGGTAAATATTTAATTTGTTTTATCAATTTTCATTTTTATTTTCCCAATTTTAAATATTGTTTATCAATATAAATGAAAACACTAAACGTTTACCAAAATCATAAAGCTCCCTAGTTATTTTTCATTTTTAAAGTTTTTAAGTTTGATTGAAAGTGTACATTAAATGTTACCGCTTTATGAAGTTTTGTTTGCACTAGAAACGAATTCTAATTCTTGAACAAGATAGCATTTATAAGTGATGAAATTTTATTTTTCATTAATCTATGATCCTAATCCATTAAGTAATATTACGCTTTAACAAGTCAGTTGCATTATTTTTGTTGCAGACTTCCAAACGCCCAGTAACTCAGTAACCCGTTTTATACTAACTCTCAATTTTATTTCATTCTAAATTTTTCTATTTCCATATCCAGCTTATTTCAAAGATTCCTCTTCCTTTATCACATTTTCACATAGATCCAAGTTTATTTATTATTTTTTTTTGTCACAGCCTTGATGAACGAGTGTTTAAACAGAATCTTATATTTTATGAATGGATATAGGATAGTGAATGAACCGTAGAGGGGGGGGGGGGGCACCAGGTACCAGTAAATGTACATCCCCCAGTAAATAAACAGCTTATTTGATTTTATAATTGTTTTTTATTTTTTAAAACAAGGTGTCAACAGGTGTCCATTCACTCGTTGAATTCACTTTTTTTATTTCACCTTCCACAAAAAAAACCTGATGCGAATCCGTAAAAGTTCTCCTAGTTTTTAAAAAGTAAGTGCTACAGGGTGTCTAACCTACAAATTAAAAATGAATTAACTTCGCAGAGACTCACTACATGGCGCTGCTGATTAATGCAGTGACAGCGGTTATAAAAGGAAACTGTTTCACATTGGTTTCACGCCATTACGAAAATGGCTCCCAAACTGCGAAATTTAACCGAAGACCGTATATTCATTGCTAAAATTTGGAATTTTTCTGGTGAAAATGCAACACTATTGCTGCGGAAGTGACCCGAACAACCATCCTGGTGCATTGCATTAGCCACCGTAGTCACCCGATATGAATCCGTGCGACTTCTATCTTTGGGGCCACATGAAAGACTTGTGTACAAGAAAAAGCCGACGGATTTCAATAGCCTCAAAAAGTCCATAACCGACTCATTTGCAAGTGTTAAAAGAGGAACACTTGGAGGAGTTACTGATGACTTCGTGACTAGGTTGCGCTGCTGAATCGCCTCTGAAGGTTCTCATTTTGAAAGCATTCTGATTTATTTTCCTTTTCGATATTCATTTCAATAACAAAAAGTTTTACAGTGCTGTCTCCAGCGATTCTTGTGTTATTTCAGTTTAAAGTTGTAGTTTAATTAAAAGACACCCTTTATGTGTATATAAATCAATGAAAATATTTCTGTCATACGCTAAATGCTATAATTTTTTAACAATGTTATAAAATTGTTTAAATTGACATTGCGTTGATGTGTTCATTCTCTATTTAGTCTATTCTATAACATTTTTTTCTGTTTTAAATAGGTTTTGAATTATTTTTTGAAACTGATGTTTGCTTCCAAACTTTATAGGAATGTTTTTTTTTTTATTAACATACTTTATAGGAATGTTATTTTGTTGATGTGTTCATTCTCTATTTGGTCTATTCTATAACATTTTTTTCTGTTTTAAATAGGTTTTGAATTATTTTTTGGAACTGATATTTGCTTTCAGACTTTATAGAAATGCTTTTTTATCAACAGGAAATATCCAAAGGTCAACAACTCTTAGATGTCGTATTTAAGCATCTAAACTTGATGGAAACCGCCTATTTTGGACTTCGTTTCATCGATGCAACAGGACAAAGGGTAAGATATTATCAACAACATTTTTCTACAATTTACCTCCTTGCTTAACAGCGGCTTTCAGTTCAACTTACCATAAGAAATGATTTGAATTCTTTTCCTTCCAGTGGCAAAACAATGGCTGTCTCTGTCTTGTTGAAACAGGATTTTACGAACAACATGAAGTTTTTCCTAGCAATAAAGAAGGTTTAACTCTTTTTTTTTTCTTTTTTTCGCTTTTAGTGGATGACGCATCAGGTTCAACTTGACAAGCTTAAGCTATGAGCTTGCAAACTTGAAAAACCACCCCGATATTCGAGGACTTGTTTCAAATTCCCTGCCGCTATTGCTCATAAAATGAGGTTTATTAGCTTCAAACATTGCGCCTCCTCCCTGGATGATAATTTTAACCTTATTATTTTTCTCACTTTTGATCTGGAAACAATATCTCGGCAATTTGACAGGGTAAAGAACGAATTAAATGAAAGTTTAAGAACTGGAAAAGTAGCAATTTTCTTTGTATCTTTTTGTACTTTATACTATACTTTTGACATATCTTTGTGATTGTTTTCAAGGATACATCGCGCATTTCTGTTAGCTGCTGTCAGATCTATCTGGAAAAAGTACAAAAGAATTTACACTTAATATTTTCTGTTATATTTATTTTATATTAATTCCAGTATTTATTATTAGCTCGTAGGTAATGTATAACAGCAAATTCTCAAGGATTTATTTGAACAGAGTTCGAATTTATTATATTCAAGGATAAAAAGTTTCAAAGAAGATAAACACTTAATTTTATAAACTGAGTAGTTGAAGAATAGAGTAGAAATATCAGTGGCTCTAATTTAAGTCTTAATTTGGTTTCTAGTTGAAATTAGATAATTTGAACCAATTACTTAATCTTTATTTTCTTCTCAGTATCTCTTGACTGTTCCTTAAGTACAACCAAAGCCTTGTTCGTTATTATTTCCTTTTGCAAAAAAGCAAGTATTGTATTCACGAAAAAATTTTCATTCAAAATTCGGCCTTATAATTTCTATTTTGCTCATCCCCGAATTAATGTTAAGTTTTTTTTCAACTCGACTACACGCGTATAAGTACCTAAAAACATATAGACAACCGAAATATCTATCTTGACATTCCCCGAGTTAATTACAACGACTTTTCTCGTGACGTCCGTATGTACGTATGTGCGGATGTGCGTATGTATATCGCATAACTCAAGAATAGTATGTCCTAGAAAGTTGAAATTTGGTACGTAGACTCCTAGTGGGGTCTAGTTGTGCACCTCCCTTTTTGGTGGCATTCGTTTGTTCCAAAGAGGGTGTTTCACGCCTTTTTGGGGAAATCATTGTTTATTTCGATGCAAACTCAAGTGATGTTATAATTTGACGGACACTTGGCGATATATCGTCAGTCTTTTGGTCGCCATGTTTTGTCGCCAACTTGGCGACAGATTTGGCGATTTTTTTTTTTTAAATCTGGTTTTAATTTGGCCACTGTTGGTGATATTTAGAGAGTTAGCTATTGAATCACATTAAATTTTCCAATAATGGGGAAATAACATTAAGTTGGTGTAAAAGGAAGTCATGTGATGCACACATCAGCTCGTTGTTATTAGATATTATGTAGCGTTAAAACTATCAATCAGTGTATAAAAATAATTATTTTTATCCTTGCAGCTATTTCGTCGTATTCTCGTTGGAAAATCCAATATTTTGCTTCCAATGAAGTAAAAGTGCATTTGAAGATTTTACACAAAAAATCTTAGGCTGCCCCAAAAATTCTCTCTGTTATGCATTTTTTTGGAAAATAACTTTAGCCTGTAATATCCTAAAGTTCAAAAAATCCAGTACTTATCTAATTTTATATTATACTCCGATAATTAGCAGAGTTTATGCACGCAGTGCCATTGCCTGGTGTAGTTAGAGACTGAGAGATAACTATCATATTAAGTTAAAATATATTTATTCTTATGCTCAAGAATTAACGTAAAATAAAAGTATTTACAGAACATGTTAAACAGACAAAATCAACACATAGAATCACACACTCGTGGATACAGTCGACTGCTTAAATACCTTCTTAAGCTACGGAAATTTACATACGGTTAAACAAATAAAACAGTTACAGTAAAACCTGTAAAGTTGACCACCTTTGTAAGTTGACCACCTGTCTATGTTGACCGCTTTTGTCTGGAACGGAATTAGTCCTATCTTATATAATGAAGGAAAACCTCTGTAACTTGACCACCTCTCTATCTTGACCACTAATGAACACCAAATTTGGTTTGGAGTATTGTAAAAAACCCTTTGTAAGTTGACCACTTGGTTTACTTTTTAAAATTTTATTTAGCAAATTATTATTTTTTTATTATTATTTTTTTTATAGCTTTCCTAGAATATTTTTGATGTCAGATCAGCATTTTACCAACTAAATGAAACAGCAGCATAACTAAACCTCCTTTTGAGTTTGAGTAGATCATCATGGGGTTATAAATGTATATGAGAAAAAAATAAAGCGAAAAATTTGTAATTTTTGATTAGCTATGAATTTTTAGGAACTATTAATACCAAATGAGTAACTTTTCATAAACAATAAGACTTTTTTTTTTTGATCAATTTACTGAAATTTTGAATTTGCATGACACATTATATGTCATTCTGGGAAAATAATCTCTAAAAATAATTGAATAACATTTTAAATTATTGTTTCAAAGTAATGCTAAACAATGAAAGTGAGTTGAAAAGAAAGAATAAGTGTCAATTAGTCAAAAAATGAATACATGGTGCAAGAAATGACAAAAAAAAAATCATTACCCACTTTATAAGTTGACCACCTGTCTAAGTTGACCACCAAAGCACTGCACCGCAAGTGGTCAACTTACACAGGTTTCACTGTACTACATTACGACAGAATAAAATTAAAATTCCAACAACATACTCACAGACGTATGCGCGCGCGCACCAAGGCAGAGTAAAACCCAGTATCAAGGGGTGGAAAAACTCTTAGGTAAACGAAATTTAGGTACATGTGGTAACTACGTTTGAAAGATTTCGTCTACACAGATTTTGAAGTTGCAGTAGTGCGATTCATGTGCAGTGCAATTAAAGTTTGTTTAAAACACATGTTGAAACTTCACGAATTGTTGCATTTCAGTGATGTCATTGTGGGAGAATGTGGGGCAAAGTGAAATGTGAAATATTTGCTCTTTTTTAAGCACCGAAAAAGTTACCTCTGAAGATCAAAGCTTATATGATGATACAATTCTTTTTTAAAAATTGATACTCTTATTATTAATAGTTGAAATATTAAATGGTTCCTACTAATATTTGGTGCAGTATTTTTTTTATTTGATACTAAGCTTATGTTCATTTTAAATGATTTGTGCAATTAGTTATTTGCTCGCGGAGCAAAGTGTAAGGGGCAAAGAAAAATAGTTTATTTTGTTTGCTAATTCAATCATTTGTGGAATCACTTACGTATTCCTTATTTAATTCATTTTCATTCCTTTATTTAATAATTTACTTATTCATCCTTCATTCACTTATTTTCTAATTCATTCTTTATTTCTATTTCTTATTTATTTATTCATTCGTTCTTTTATTTACTTATTCATTTGATCAAAAGTATTTTAATTGATGAAATAGAAAATATATCGAGGGAAAAATATTTCTTTCCACTTCTTTTAAAGTACAAACTTACAGCCAAAAATAAAAAGTTTCAGTGCAAGTTTTATTATAAAATACTTTGTTCTTCCTGTATGTACTGTGAACAAATTTCCGTTTTGATCATTTTGAAAAGGTAAGCTAACTATTTCACTTTGCCCTACATTCCTCTACATGAAATGTGGCCATCCCTGTGTTTCAGAAATTGCTATTTTATTGCGTCGAAAAAAAAATGTGTGCATACGTTACATTTTTAAAAATCTTTTCGCAAGAAAAATTGAAAGTTTTGCAACAACTTTAACATCGTCAGAACCCCTTTTAAAATGTTTTGAAATAGTTTCAGAATAAAGTCAATAATAAAACATACACCCCCCAAAAACATCTTTACAGCTTTGGATTCACTGCTAAGTGTTAGGATATCGTTTTATTATCTTCCATTCAGCTAGAAAAGTTTCTCCCTCAATTTGAAGGGCACCTACGCTTTCCAAAGAGAGCTCTGATGTCCTTTTAAACGCTCCTTCCCATCGCCAATCCATTTCATTCTTATTTATTTCTTAAATCTTTTTTTCTTCCTCCATCTTCAGTCATAAATCGAGTAATTGCTATCAGAAACTGATTCTGGAAGACGACATGCTGCTAGCCAGACATCAAATGATGTCTTTTCCCGCCGCCCACTCCACAGCCATGGACACAGCTGGCGAAAAAATTGTAGCTTGCCGATTGTTCCATTCGTCAAACAACTCAACCCCCTCCCCATTTTTCCTGTCATATGTCCAACGCCTACATTTTTTTTTCATACCCTATGAATCGAAATCTAATGTAGGTCATGCTTGTTCTGAAAAGACTTCATCTTTGTACTAATTGTGCTTGGAATTCTCCTATTTGCGAAGGTCGTTATCGATTCATATGGCGAGGCAATGTCTTCTTGATTGAGTGTCGATAAAAGAGTTGCGAAATGACGGGGGAGAGGGTTGAAACAGATATTTTATAATGGGGTCGTTTCCAAAATTTTAAAAGTTTTTTTTTCTGAAAGAGCATGCTTAAAAACATAGGATCTGACCATTTTTTAAATCATTTGTTTAAGTTTAATATTTAAAAAAAATTACTTAAATCGGTGCGCTTTTATTGTTTACACTTCTGTCGTGTGACATCACATATGATGAAATGACAGTCAATGTTGCCACTCACAGAACAAAATGTTTAATTAGCATCTTTACTCACGTGTATTGGCAACGATAGGGTTGATAGCAAGCGTAGAGCGCAATTTTAATTCGCTGCTTGATTATCATAACGTGGAACGTAGTAGAAAGATGCGCCAAATTGCATCATTTGTGACGTCATCAAGACCACGCCTTGTTTGGAAAATTGGACATTTTAAAAAAATAATTAAAAAAATAACTGTTGGGAAAATGAAAGAATTTTCTGGGTCCATGTTTTTTTTTTTTTTTTTTTTTGCTTATTCTATCCATTTTAGTGACAAAAAGTACAACTTTTGACTGAAAGAAACAAACCCATTCTCCTATTTGCGAAGGTCGTTATCGATTCATATGGCGAGGCGAAGTCTTCTTGATTGAGTGTCGACAAAAGAGTTAGGAAATGACGGGGGAGAGGGTTGAAACAGATATTTTATAATTCTCTCCCTCTCTTTCAATGCATGTTTATTGAAAGTTAATTGGCCATTTGCCTCCAGGAAATTTTTTGAGAAAGGTGACCTCTTCCTTTGAAAGAAAAGTGAATTTCCCATTCTGTTAGGAAGGAATTTTGCTTTTGCTGTTATCAGAATGGGGTTGTTTCCTTCAGTCAAAAGTAATACTTTTAGTCACTGAAATTTATAGAATAAGGAAAAAAAAAACATGGACCCAGAAAATACTTTTATTTTCCCAACAGCTATTTTTTAAATAATTTTTTAAAATGTCCTATTTTTCAAACAAGGCGTGATCTTGATGACGTCACAAATGATGCAATTTGGCGCATCATTGATGTACCACGGCTCCATGTTATGATAATCAAGCAGCGAATTAAAATTGCGCTCTACGCTTGCTATCAACCATATCGTTGCCAATAAACGTGAGTAAAGATGCAAATTAAATATTTTGTTCTGTGATTGGTTTAGAAATTCGATTTTTAATTTAATTTCATTTTTTAAACTTAGGGCAATGGGGTGGTTTCCTACACTCAAAAGTACTACTTTTAGTCATTGAAATGGATAGAATGAGCAAAAAAATAAAATAAAATAAATGAATAAATAATATGGACCCAGAAAGTACTTTCTTTTTCCCAACAGCTTTTTTTTAAATTAATATTTTAAACTGTCCGATTTTGCAAACAAGGCGTGGTCTTGATGACGTCACAAATGATGCACTTTGCCGCATCTTTCTACTACGTTTCCACGTTATGATAATCAAGCAGCGAATTAAATATTGCGCTCTGCGCTTGCTATCAACCCTATCGTTGCAAATACACGTGAGTAAAGATGCGAATTAAATATTTTGCACTGTGAATGCAACACTGAATGGCATTTCATCATTTGTGATGTCATCGGCAGAAGCCGTAAACGATGAAAGCGCTCTGATTTAAGTATTTTTTTTTTTTAATATTAAACGTAAACAAATTTATCAAAAAAGGGTCAGATCCTATGTTTTTAAGCATGCTCTTTTGGAAAAAAATGCTTTTAAAATTTTGGAAACGACCTATTTGCGAAGGTCGTTGTCGATTCATATGGCGAGGCGAAGTCTTCTTGATTGAGTGTCGATAAAAGAGTTGCGAAATGACGGGGGAGAGGGTTGAAACAGATATGTTATAATTATAAATGCATATTTATTGAACGTTAATTGGCCATTTGCCTCCGGGAAGTTTTTCAGAAAGGTGACCTCTTCCTTTGAAAGAAAAGTGAATTTCCCATTCTGTTAGGAAAGCATTTGCTTTGCTGTTACCAGAAATAATTTTAACACCTCTTCAAGTGGATTTCACGAACTGAAAATCGGAAATAAGCCTCAAAAAGTTAATCAAGAATATTTTTACGTTTTGCTTCTTTAATAAAAATTTAGTTTCGTTGAAAATGGAGCAAAAAGAAATTTGAATTCTAAAAATATAGCATTTAAATGTTTAAAATATTTTTTAGTTCAAAAGATGAACATTCTAAAGGTTAAAATATTAAAATAGTACACATCATTTGTTTCTCCTATATTTCATCTCGTCCTTTTTTTTTTTTTTTCTTGTGGAATTAATTATTTATAATAATAATTTTGCCTGCGTTATAAAAGCGTGAGTATAACCTTTGAATGCATCAGACAAGCATTTTTAAGCTCTCTTGCAAAGTAATGATCATGTGACTTACGTTAGTCCGGCTTTGAGGTAAAGTTTTGATTCTTGACTTTAATATAACAGCGCATACTCGTCTTCAAAATTTTGTTGCATAAAAATGTTCGTTTCATTTTGGATGTTAGAAATTAAGATAAATTTGTTTCTTTTCAGCATTGGCTGGATCCAAACAAGAATATTGTCAAACAGATGAAAGGTAAGCTACTATAACCTCTATTTTATTAATTATTCATTCTCTATTTCAGTAAATGCATATTAACTTACAAAAAGTTGAACTACTTGAAAAAGAATACCGAAAAGAGAAGGTGATTCAACGTACTATTTTCAAGCACTAGCTAATATTTGTTATTGGAATTCACGAGAAATAGAGTAGCTGTAAAAAATTCACAAGAATATTTTCGGTAATTTTTTAGTTTGATGCCTTATACATATAACATCACCAGTACCACATCATGAAAACAACTAACGTCGATCCTTAGAATAATTTTACTTAATTAAAATAGTCATTATATATGTTCTGGAAACCAATTAGTCGACAAAGGACATTAAAAAGAAAACTATACTTACATTTAAGCCATTATTGCAGACATATTTGCTTATCCCAACGTTACTGTAGTTTTAGCAATTTGCGTCTTTCGCAATAATTTTTCCTTCTGATCATTACCACGAAATGTCATTTTCTTCTCCAATTTCCTGATAAGAACAATCATTTTTCAGCTTAACTCCAGAAGCACAATAATTGTTCCCATTATTGGCGACAGAAAATCTCAAATTAGTTTTCGTAATTTTTCTCAAAGTAAAGCCAGTAACCCTTTCAGAATTTTCCCTCGACGATCGGTTTGAAGACGCAGCAGAATAAATAATTTTTCGTCTGCTTACGTAACTTCGACTTCTGATTCTTCCTCTCTCTCTCGTGAGGAAGTTCTTGAAAGATGGGGGATTTTTCCTTCTGATGTTTTACTCTTCTTTTGAATTTCTGTGTTAACATTTTAAGTCTGTCTATTGATTTAAGAAGGCTGTTATTTGTTATAGCGACTTAAAATTATTTCTTTGACTCAATTTCAAAACGTTCTTTCTTTTACCTTCCTTTTAATGTTGTTCTTTTATTTAGTCATTCTGTTGTGCATACCTTATGTACGTTCTTCTGTGTAAGAGTTTTTTTCTTAAATGTATTTTAAATCTTCTTCTCAATCTTACTATTTTAAGAGGGTGGTATATTAGAAATAGTTAAAGCTTTTTTAATTTGGACATTGTTTAATCATTTCTTTTCTGTGTTGGCATTAATTTTATCTTAAATTTTGAATTTATTTTTGTCTTGAATATTTAATTTATAGGACAGTTTGATTTTACTCGCTTTTGACTCGGTGTTTATTGCTGAATTTCAATCTTTTGAATTTTTTTTTTTTTTTATTATTATTTATATTGTAAGGGGGTTATACTAAATTTACTTTTTGTACATACTTATTCTTCATTTTGTAATGAAATTATAGTTTACAATAAACTTTAGATTTTTTTAGATTCCACTCTTTAAAAAACACTATCTTACAACATTGATTGAATACAATTGTATTTTAATAACCTATTCGTTCTATTGGTCTGTCAGATATTAATTACCTCAGTTGAGAAGATAAGACTTATTCGTAGTTCTAGTCTAGAGCTTGAACTCGCCACCTTGTGTAGAGTTAAGAAATTAGCCAAAGAGGTAACACATTTGAATTTCGTACAGACAATGCAGATGCCTGATTGGAGAGGTCAGATCCTGTGTAAGCGGGTGGGTCTTTATTTTATCTCGTTCAGCAGCCATTGGTTATAGCGCCTCCTATCGTTTATTTTAATTTCGAATTAAAATAAATTCAAATTTGGCTCAGAAATGATAACTAAAAACTATGTCAACTGGTGTTGTTTTTGGGAATGACTTTGAGGTAGTACCAGTTTTATTTTTTAATACAACCAGACTCTTTGCTATCGGTCTCACGCAGAACATTTTACGTTTCGAAACAGTATTTTCAGAACATTTTTCTGGTAGACGAACTTAATGATTTGATTCATATTGATGTTAGGTGACAAATGAAAGCTTAGTATAATTGTTAATTCTGATTGAGAAATTGTATGAAGGTACAATCCTGCTCTGCCAAAACGATTAGCTAGATTAGGCAAAAGTTCATTCAGTTGCAAACTATAACTATCTTTAACGAAAAAATAGATGTAGAACCTAATTTCATAAAAAAGATGGAAATAATAATAATAATAATAAAATGTTTTAAAATTCAAAGAGTCGGAGTTCGTCATTTCCCCCTCTCCTCCGGGGATTGCTCGGCTTCGGGTCTGGATCAAAAAATCAGAGCTGTATTCAAGGTCTCATTCAGCTGGTTAAATCACAAACAGTGGAAAATACGGGGAACCCTGTAGTATGAAGTGTTTGTAGAAGTGTTGGGGAAATAATATTCTTTCGTAGATAAAAAAAATTTGTTTTTGCCAAAAAAAAAAGTAAATAAATAAAAATTAAATTAGTCAAAAAGTATTATTCATACCATGTTAAGGGGTCTAAGGACCCTTAACGTTCAAAATTTTTCACTTTCTGAAAAAAATTTATGTTATGCATATTTTAATTTTGAACAATTTGAGACCTTATTTATTACTATACGCAAAAAACTTTTCAAGTTATCGTAAAAATGCGTAACCTCTCCCCGTAGAGATTTATGTTTATAGCAGCTCTTTAAGCGTCTTTTTCTCAGTTGCCGGTTTCTTCGATTTTCCCGTTTTGCGCGCATGATATCTCAGAAAGTCTGTTATATATTTCCGTAAAACTTTTAATGTATGTTTATCTGGTTTATATTAATGACCTTAACCTAAATTTAGTTATTTTTTTTTTTAAATTGTTTATTTATTTTTTTGAAATTTTATACGTTAGTAACGAAAATTTCCAAAATTGTGGAAAAAAATGTTTTTTTTTTTTTTAATATTAACTTTCATTTTTAGTTAAAATTTAGGTTCAGATCTTAAAAATAAACTAGACAAACATGCATGAAAAGTTTTACGGAAATATATGAGAACTTTCTGAGATATATCATGCGCGAAAAATGAGAAAACCGAAGAAACCGGCACCTGAGAAAAAGAGGCTTAAACAGCTGCTGTTAACATACATCTCTTTGGGGAAAGTTTACGCGTTTTTACGATAACTTGAAAAGTTTTTGGCGTATGGTAATAAATAAGGTATCAAATTGTTCAAAATTAATATATGCATAACATATATTTTTTCCAGAAAATCGAAAATTTTTGAAGGTTAAAGGTCCTTAGACCCCTTAAATAATCTGGTTAAATTTTAGACAGGTGCAATGAATAAAAAAGAAAAAAAAATACTCAGGGTGTTCGCCCACCTTAAGTTGGGATTAAGGTTGTTTTTTTTTCTCTCTCCTCTTAACTCATTCCCAATTTTTTAATCATATCTCAAAGTAGCCCATATTCTGCTCTACGGACAAAAGCGTGTCCTGCATGCCAAAGTAATCTTTAACTATTTCCTAATTGAAATCCCACCAAGTACTTCCACCGTCTACATCTTGCCCAATGGTAATAATTTTCACCTTGCGACCTAAGGAGCTTTTAACACATCGGAAAGACGATTATGCAAATTCTGCTCGTCCTCAATTTCCTAAGCCGGGTTGCAGGGTCCTTACGTCCTTCCTTCGTCGTGACTCTTCTTCCATTTTAGGGTTTGCGATTTCATGGCACGACGGTAATCTGGACTTAACAAGCTTTTATCTTAAGTGCGAGCGTTAATTCTTTTATCAAAAGTTGAGCTTGGCGAATTTTATTTAATGACTCGTGTGTCACTCGAGCGAAGTTGACTTCTTGACATTTGACACTTGCAGTGCGGGTGCTGAAAGTAGGATAATCGAAGTGTGCGGTTGAAAATTAAGACGCATTTTGGGGGCGATAAATGACGGTTTACTCAAGCAGTAACAAAGCGCAAGTTGCATTTGCTGTGGACTCCAGTGGCGGATACAAGGGGAGGGTCATAGAGGTCATGACCCCCCCCCCCCAAACCGTCGACAATAGTATCCGTCCAAATTATGTTCAAAAAATTTATGAATAAAATGTAAACAATTTCAGTTTTTTTTTTTTTTTCTTTCAATTCATTAATTATTTTTGGAATTAAATTTAGGAAATTTCTTCTTTCATTGCTTATGAAATTAATTTGCAATGTTTATTCTTATTAGGAGCTCTATTCCTGATTTCGTGATTTTTATTGCACCCAAGCCTTTTAAGAAATTTTTCATGCCCTTACTGTAAGTTCGTTTGGGGGGGGGTCATTCTTTAGCATTATCCCCCCCCTAAAATGTTAAATGTTAGTCTGTATCCGCCCCTGGTGGACTCTGATGACATGTACCCAGCATGTTTATTTAAAGTCCTAAAGTAAAAAATAATTACAAGCATTGAAAATTCTTTTTGAGTGCGAATTTGTTTTGTATCAAAATGATAACATTCTGTTTCGAAAAATGCTATAAGGGGCTGCCCGTAAATAATGCAACACTTTTTCGACCAAGGTGGCCTGATCCTTGTCGGTAAGACGTCGGGTTTGTAACTGGAGAGGTCTGGGTTCGATGCCAAACGGTCGAAGATCCTCCATGCTCACTGAAGATGACTGGGGCACGTTAAATCTGTCGTGGTCATACAGTTCTCCCCGTCAATCAGTACCTCTGGGGTGCTGAGTTAGGTGTTGTTTGGCTTCTGGTTTGGTTTTAGATTTCGAAATATTTATAGATGGTGCTTCCTTCTATCTTGTGCTATCTGAGCTAATTTGGACTTCTACCTAAATGGTGCTCTTTAAAATGAAAGACGTCCCTCACTGACTTAAATCGACTAGCAACGGCTACTAGGGTTCAATTATCCAAGGGTATTAGTAACAACATTTTTTTTCAACAAATTTGACCTATGTCACTAAGTGTCACACTTCACCTTACCCTCTCCCTTTCCTTGTCACATGTCACGCTGTTTTTCATAAGCATACTGTTATTCAAAAATTCGGACGTCACACCTTGTTACTCCCTTCTTCCACCTTGTCCCTAACTGTCGCATTTCATGAACCCACCCTTCCCCCTCAAAGCAGGACCTCATTTGCGGACAACCCCTAACAACATTATACAGTGGTGGTAAAAAAAAATTGCATCACCCGCGCCGCAAAGGAGAGGAATACCATCCCGACTGCATTCAACACACAGTCAAGCATCCCGTATCCCAGATGATTTGGGGATGTATTTCTGATCAAGGAGTTGATGGGCTTCACTTTGTGCAAGGAACAGTAAACGCTTAGGTGCATATTGGCATCTTTGGAGGAGAAATTGCTTCTTACTATCCGGGATCACTCTACTTCAGTTCCAAACGTCATTTCCCAGAATGATTCTGCTCCGCGCCATAGGGCAAAACTGGTAAGCAACAATTTAAAAACCTTTATTCTGCCGTTAGACTGAAATTGACATGGGGTTAAGTAATTTTTTTTTTCTCTAAACTCACACGCAGGTTCAGAAATGGAAAAATGAGCATGGGGTCAGCAGTGTGCCTTGGCCCGGAAACAGCTCCGATCTGGTATCGGATTCCTGCTGTTAGATTTTTATTTCATAAGTTTTGCAGAATTTCACATACATTCATCGTTAATCGGTCGACCAAAACTTCTCACATAATCCCATTGTTGTGAAAATGTGAGGGTGATGCAATTTTTTTTACCAGCACTGTAGATGAGACTAATGGCAATAAGAAAAATTTCCATATTAGAAAAGAGAGACCATTTTCAATAATTAATTTGTAGGTCAGAACGCAGTAGTAAAAACTGAGGAGCCGTATGTGAGTATACTGCCGTGTTCAACACAAAAGTCGTATCTGCAATTTTTATCAAAATTGAGCTACGCTCACCAGGTTGTTCTTTGCACCATAACTTTCCTAAATACAATGTTTTATGGTCATTTGAGGCAGTGAGAAGCAAATCGGTGTAAGCGGCAAAATTAAAAATTAGGAGATAACCAGTACACATGGTAGGCGAGCCTCTCCTCTGCCTTGGGGCAAGAGATGGTACTAGTAGCCCTGGTAGTTGCTGCTATACAGCATGATTTAGAAAAAAAAAATCAATGAAAGCCTACCTAGAAGCTAATCTTTAAACGCGTTTTACTCAAAACTTGAAAATGTCCACTTACTTACATCCCTTTGCTTCTCACTGCCTCATTCGTGGATGGAAAATATTTAAAAAAAAATTCTGGAGATAGTGGCATCTGAGAAAAGTGCATGGAGGAGTAAAACTTTAAATGCAATTTCTCATTTTGAACTTAACAGCAGATACGACTTTTGTACTTAGTATGGCAGTATAGCCTTTTCGGGGTCGTGGTGGCCTGATTGGTAAGGCATCGGACTTGTGACCGGAGGGTTCCAGGATCGATCCTAGCCGGTTGAAGGTCCGCTGTCTTCATTAATGGTGACTGGGGGAAGTTAAATATTCTCGTGGTCACAAAGTCTTCCAAGTGAAACGATACCTCTGGGGGTACTGAACCAGGGATTGCTCTGCTTCTGGTCTGGATCAAAAAATCAGAGCTGTCTTCAGGGTCCCTTCCAACAGGTTAAATCACAAATAGTGGTGGTAGGGGAGACGCTGGAGTGAAAAGTATAGCCTTTTCGAAAATTATTCAGTTGTTTTTTCATCCTAAGTTCTACTACTGTAGTGATATGTGAATATTTTCAACATGTAAAATTTAGCTCCCCGTTATTATTCACAAGAGATGTTTTCCATACAAGCAACGATAAAATTAAAAATTTTGAAAACCCCCGACTGAGTCGCAACTTTAGAATCAAGAGGGAAAACTGAAAATCCTTTTAAAAGCCTTATATTATTCAAAATCAATGTCAAGTATTTTATTTGCTATTAAATAGAAACTGGCAACACATAAAAATTTTAAATCATTGCGTTTTATTTCCTTGTTGGCCAACACTGAATTCGGTTATCCATCGCGTGAATAAAGGCTTAGCCGTTATTAAAATCTGCTTTAAAAAACGTCATAGTTCGAATTCTATGAAACATGGAAGTTCCAAACACATTCTATCAGACGCGGAAAAAACTTCTCTTTATTTTGGTATTAAATTTCAAAAAATTTAACTATGTTTTCGCTGCAAAAGTCGCGAAAAACCTTTTGGAGGTTTTTAATTAATATCTTCGTTAATTAATGTCATCCAAATATGCAAACTAGCTAAGAATACTCTCGATCAATTCTCCTTTCGAACAATTTTTTTTTTTTCAAAATCGGTCTGTCCGTTTGGGCGTTAGAGTGCCACAGACCGACACACAGATGACCCCCTTCGTTTGTGTGTCGGAGGTTAAAAATATGAGATCACAAAACTGACACTTTAGTTTAGAACAGATTCCCTTTTGGGAGAAGTACTCCCTTTACAACCCCGGTCTCCATTTCGTTGTGGAGTCGAAACTAATTTAAATCCGTTGCAACGCAGTCTAAGTGCACCGAAATAAATTAGTAAAGGGTTTTTAAAAAATAGAATAAAAAAAAAGGAATAAACTCGGTAGTTGGTCACTAGAGATGCAGCTGGCGAAAATAGGCAAGGGAAAAATGAAAGCATGCAATCAGTTTTTCCTCAAATTTGTACTCCGGGGATTTAAGTGTAAAGAACTGAAGAAAACAGGGTGAGTAAACAATAAAAAAGGAAAACAAAAATCTAGTAAAAGCTTAATGAGAAAAAAGAAAAACGACTCTTGCTTGAACAGTTGCTTTGTTTCACTGGATTGAAGCGGTAGTGAATACACATGAGGATTCCTAGAAAATAACGTTTAGAATTCGTTCTTGATTTGTATCAGAGCTGAAATAATTTGTGCATAAGCTTAATGAGAAGAGTTAGTTTGGTTTTATATTTTATAACTAGAAAATCGCCCGTCAAGGTAAGACGGGTGAAAATTGTTTCTATATTTGAACGAAGCCATTGCCTGTTTGGTGATATTTTAATCGTTGAAATTGTAACTGTAAACTCCGGTAGCTAGCGTTCATTGTTAATCGTTTCTTCATTCCCCTGAAATGACAGTCTTACCAGTAAAGCAGTTAAGTTACTGGATCAAGTTCAGCCTTGTCACGATAAAGCCTTTCCATGCATGTTAAACATTACCAAAACATATTATCAAATTATCATGCCGTGGCGCGAGTTTCATTGTTGGATCTCGCGGGTTACTCGATCATCGGCTATTATATATAAGAGGATAAGGCTGATTAAGAATCAGCAGTGTATTTCTAGGGTTAGGAATCGTAAAAGAAATAGTAAAGCTTGACCAAGGAGAGATGGCAGATCACCTTAAAGGGAAAAGTCATTTGTATAATTGTAATTGGTAGAATTAGCCCGAAAGTGCCGAGTAGTAAGAGATGCGTTCTCGCTGATCTATCTATTACAAAATTATAACAAACAACATACTACACATGATGCAAATAATGTTTTTGTATCAAAGTCATCCGCCATCTCTCCGTGGTCGAACTTTAACTAGTCCTTCGGATCAAAAAATGTGATGATTTACACTGCTGAAAACCAATGTCCATGAGCCGGATGTCTACTATCGGACAACTTCCACCCCTATTTACAATTTGAAACCTTAAACTGGCAGGCTTATGTATTTTGAGGACCATAAGCTCCACTGTAAAAACGATTCCGAAACGTTCTTGGAATATAATGAGCAATTAATGTGAACAATTTCTGCCAGTAATATATCGTGCCAAAACCAGGAACGTTTTCTGCTAAAAGTCAGTAACCTTCCTGACTGAAATTATCCACGAATCTGCCCGGTAAAAGCCATTCCGGAACCTTCACGAGAAGTTGGGCAAGTTTAATGTAATTGATTAGAACCTTTCTGATTTACTAAGAAAGCTCCAGAAGCGTTAATGAAACCATGGTCAAAGCTACGACAGAATTAGAATTGCAAGTATGAACCGAGCAATCTCCCTTGCCTTGCAAAGCTGCAGTTATCCAGAGACTTGTCCGCTCTCATTGGGAGCTTAGTCAATCTGGACGGGCTCTCATCGAACTAAAGCCGATATACTTACAAAACACGCTCAGTCAATCTTTAAATTGGTAGCTAAAAATATTTTTCACATCAGTGAAAAGTCTGCATTCGAGCAACTTATATCAGTTTAGGCAATGTTTTTGCGATACTTGATTTAACGGGGAAATAGATGAAAACCTGTGAAATCTCGAAACGTTC
This sequence comes from Uloborus diversus, assembly GCF_026930045.1. NCBI lineage: Eukaryota > Metazoa > Arthropoda > Arachnida > Araneae > Uloboridae > Uloborus > Uloborus diversus. The sequence goes on from NC_072734.1 coordinate 176,662,266, forward strand.
AACGGAAATAATCGATGTCGTTTTGGAATTTAGTTAGTGTTTGCGCTAAAATATGGAAATTTGCGGTGCTTTCAAAAAAAAAAAAAGGATAGTTTAAAAAAAAGTACCTTTTTTTCCCCTTGCTAATGTCAAGATTCTTATGTCTCAGCAAAATTATTATTTTTTAATTATTTAGTTGCATTCGGTAATTTATGAAGCAAAATTGTGATCTTAGAGGAATCACATGTCCAAAGCAATCCTTAAAGGTTAGGACTGGCTACAAATAAATGAATACACCTTTGTGCCAAAAAGAAAAAATATAACAGCACAACTAGAAAGACAACTTTGCAAACAATTGCTAATTATTTTACAAAACCTTTTCTTAAACATCCTGTAAGCGGGATTTCTTACGACAAGAGTCAGTTGCAGTAAAAAATAGGCAGAGCTTAAATTTCATGGGAGCTAACTGACGCTCACATTCCCAGATATGTTTTTTTTTCAGTGGCTTTTTACATATAAGACGAAATTTCGGACTATTCAATACGCTTTCTGAAGTACTTAGTACTCCTGCATATTTTGTTAAAAATTAAGCCGTAAGAAGAGTATCAATTTCACCCTCGATCTGCGTACCATAGTACAGTAGAGTCATTTTGAGAGGATTTGTTTTACGCGAAGATAACCAGTACAAATGGCAGGTGAACCTCTCCTCTGTCTTGTGGCAGGAGATAGTACTAGTAACCCTGGTAGGTTCTGTTATGCAGCATGATTTGGAAAAACTTTTCAATTGAAAGCCTACCTAGGACCTTATCTTAAACGCGTTTTACTCAAAACTTGAGAATATCCACTTACATCCCTTTGCTTCCCTCTGTCTCAAATGATCTTTTTGATCTGTTAGTGAAGGAAGATCCCTTTATGAAAGTAACCTGAGAAATCACGGATGCGTTAATGCCCAAAAGAGAATGATAAGTGTTCGAATTAATTGGGACAAAGTTATGTTTTCAGGGACTTTCAACATGGTTGTAAGCAGCTCCACTAAGCAATTCTGTTTGTCTTAATGTCATCTGGATGTCCTTTTTGACTGCTGAAAATCAGTCTACAAGAGAAATTGGGAATATTGAAAAGTTCTTTAGTTTGTTTTTGGAAAAATTACATTTTCCATTCTTTCATTATAATGTACGAAATATGGATACATTGCCTACATAGTTAGGAGGGGGACAACGCCAGAGACAATCGGACTTACCACGCACAAATCCATGGAGGTAAAAATATATTTCCTTTAATTGGTATTGGAAAATTGAGCTCTTGACAACTTTTCTTCTGATCAACAGTGAGGGATCTCCGCTGCAGGCTCGAACAATGAATATCAATATCAATAGGCAATAAATACCTCATAAGGTATTGGCTAGTTCTTGTAGGTCTAATAGTGCTATTTCAGAGTAGGAATTACTGATCCTATTTTAGAGTTTTTTATATTCTCCTTCACATTTGTCCTTTCTCCGAGGCGGAAATGGTTCAGTTACAATGCATTTCTTCAGACGCCCAAGGAAGCTCGATTTTCTAATGCCAATCATGGAAGTGTATTTTTTCAGCTATAGATACGTGACTGTTAAGTATGATTATCGTTGCTAACTTTCTAAAAGTTCTATCCCTTTTTTGCGAAGTAAAATGAACAAATGCAAAATGTAACTTTCTTTTCTCACAGAAACAATCTGAAGAATTGTTCAATACTCATAGTTTCTCATCTAAACCAGTTTTAAGCAATAAAAACTGGCATCCAGATCGTATTAAGACAGATAGAACAGCTTGTGGGATCTTCCATAGCTAGCTCGCAATCAACTTAAAAGTCTGCAAAAATAATATCTTTGTCGCAACTAATTCGAACTCTGTAATACTTGAAATACATGAAATACACCGCCAGCTCAGTCATTCCAGCCGAGGACTGCAGTTTCGCGCTTATTAGCTTGTTTGGCACACTTGGCTTCCTTAAGAGGTTTTCCACCTCTAGCTCAGTCACTTCCTATGTCGTGCTGATGAGGTCTAATAAGCACGAAACTGCAGTCCTCGGCTGGAATGACTGAGCTGGCGGTGTATTTCATGTATTTTTGCCGTAGCCCTGGCTATAGGGCGGTAACTTACTGAAAAAACTGTAGTACTACAGTGAAAAATTGTTAATGACTGCCAACAGACTATAACAACCATGATATATTTTATGAACAGTAAGTTTATTCACATTTTATTTATGCGGGTATAGCATAGACAGGGCCGCGCCGTCCCTATGTGCAAGGTCGTGCGGCGCACGACGGCGCCAGAATCAAAAAGGAGCCGAGCTGTACCAATCAAAAATGCTCCAAATGGGAGGAGGAGGATTTCCAACAAAAAATATAAAATTGAGTTTTTCATTTTATTTATAAAAGTAGCGGTGAAATTATACTGCTCATTAAAACAAGCAATCCTCCTTGCTATAATCTATAAGGAAAAATTATTGCCTCGTTGTGTCTGAATATGCTATTCAAAAGCAGAATCTTTTACACTGAAAACACGTGATGCTAATTAATGCAACAATTGGAATTTTTCTTCATATATGGAGCCATGAATATTATTTCAGTATACAGTAAAACCTGTAAAGTTGACCACCTTTGTAAGTTGACCACCTGTCTATGTTGACCGCTTTTGTCAGGAACGGAATTAGTCCTATCTTGTATAATGAAGGAAAACCTCTGTAACTTGACCACCTTTCTATCTCGACCACCTGTCTATCTTGACCACTAATGAACACCAAATTTGGTTTGGAGTATTGTAAAAAACCCTTTGTAAGTTGACCACTTGGTTTATTTTTTAAAATTTTATTTAGCAAATTATTATTTTTTTATTATTTTTTTATAGCTTTCCAAGAATATTTTTGATGTCAGACCAGCATTTTACCAACTAAATGAAACCGCACCATAACTAAACCTCCTTTTGAGTTTGAGTAGATCATCATGGGGTTATAAATGTATATGAGAAAAAAATAAAGCGAAAAATTTGTAATTTTTGAGTAGCTATGAATATTTAGGAACTATTAATATCAAATGAGTAACTTTTCATAAACAATATGACTTTTTTTTAAATCAATTTACTGAAATTTTAAATTTGCATGACACATTATATGTCATTCTGGGAAAATAATCTCTAAAAATATTTAAATAACATTTTAAATTATTGTTTCAAAGTAATGCTAAACAATGAAAGTGAGTTGAACAGAAATAATAAGTGTCAATTAGTCAAAAAATGAATACATAGTGCAAGAAATGACAAAAAAAAAAAAAATCATTACCCCCTTTATAAGTTGACCACCTGTCTAAGTTGACCACCAAAGTAGTGCACCGCAAGTGGTCAACTTACACAGGTTTCACTGTATAATTTTACATTTCAGTTCTATAATTTTACAAGGTTGAGCATACGAAGAAGCGCAAGAAATTTGTTATTCCCCATTTCACTTCTTTCGATGAATACGTTGTATTATAACTCGTGCAATATGTCTTTTGTGATTTTTAACTATTGTTCATGGTAATTTCACTGCATCATGTTATCATACATTAAAAAATACGTTAAGCACATTTGCATGTTATTTACTTATGCGTTAGATACATATATTGAGACAATAATTTAAATTAACTTTTTAGTTCCGAAAAGTAACGACTCTCTCGACCCTAATTACTCAATTATTCCACCCCCTTTTTCTTCAACTATATGTGTATTAAAGGAAAGAAAGAGCTTTGGGACAATGTTTGTTTTATGTATTAAATTCAATGTCTTTTTAACGATTTCATATTTTAGAACTGTTCGTTTTACCGGCAAATTTTACCAGAATGCTTAGTTCAATGTTTTTCAAAAATATTTGCTATTGAAGGGGGGGAAAAAACGCGTCTTCGGAAAACAAAGTGATTTTAATAAGGGAAGAAAATGATGTTGGGGTAAAACTTTTATTTCTTTAAAAAAAAAAAAATCTTCTAGTTAAAAATTATCAATAGTTCCAGCTAATTGGTCTGCTACTCCCCCTCCGTCCTACTTTTTTTTTTCTTTTTTCCTGATTATTTTTCTTTTTTCTAGTTCGCCTGAAAATAGGAAAGTTTTCAAATTTCTACTCCTCCGAGTCCCCCCCCCCCCCTACAAAAGCATTACCGAGAATCTCAAATTTCGTTTCCAGATCTTCAATTTCGCAAAGTTTCGCGAAAGCACCTGAATACGAAACAAAAAACCGCGTTAGAAAATCACTTAAAAATGCATTTTTATAGCTTTGATTTCGAAAGATTGCCGGCCCTAATTTTACCAAATATGGTCAATCACGTTTTTAAGACTTCAATTTCAGAAAATATTCGGGCAAGGGCCTCCGAACCTCCTACCTTTAACATCATCAAAATTTAGGTTTTTCAAACATGACTTACGAAAAATTTAAGTTATAATAGCCTTTGAACCACTTCTCCTAATATCATAAAATGCTGCTTAGGTTTCTAGGACTTTAGGTTTCTAGAGCTTCAGAAATCCCTTCTTGTAAAAATCTTCAGAGTTGTCTACAAATGCGTTTTTGGAAGTTCAATTTCAAAAAATTGGAAGGGAGAAAAAGAATTGATTTCTATCTATTTAAAAGAAAAAAAAAACAATCGAGTAGAATCCCAGAGTTCCATCCCTTATTCTAACGTCAATAAACATGGCGAGTAATCACGTTTTAAGGCTCCAACTTCTAAAAATTTCTTCGGAGCCCCTTGTACTTTTTTCCCCATAACACCACCAAAGATCGTCTAAAACTGCGTTTTTCTAACTACAAGTTTAAAAAAATTTCCGGGTAGAACCCTCGGACTACTCTTATTAAAAGAGATTTTTTTTTTCAATTGATACTGCCCTAAAACTATTTTTTAGTTGCGTCACTGCTCCTGTTGTCGTGTTTTTGAAAGGCATAAAAGTCTTATTAATTGTTCATCACTTAGAGATTAGATAGATATTCAAAGTGGCTTAACTGAGATATTAAAATATTTTTTTCGTCCAAAACGCATTATTAGCATATCATAGGAGCTGCTGAACACGGAATAATTTCGAGATATGAAGTAAAAATGTACACCATATTGTAAAATTAAATATTCACACATTATTTTTTGTATAAATTAAATGCCAAACTTTTTTTCATTATATATTTGTCTACAAAACCTCCCTCCAGGTATTAACTATATTTTCCTCGAACGTCAGAGCATAAAAGCGCTCCAAAGACATTTTCACGACGGCACCGATCAGGCTTGGCGCGGCCCTGAGCATAGCTATCGAAATAATAACTCATTCTTTTTTTTTTATATATATTTATATATCATTAGAGGAGTATTTTTTTAGCCTCAGGGTCTACTCTGTTATCAAAGTCATATACAAGAGAAACTTCTTTTAACTTAAAGTTAATTTTAAAAGGCTCTTTTTTTTGTAACGGAGATAAAAACATTCAATGCGAGAACAGAACAAAAAGCATTTTAAATTTAATCTAGAATGAGTTCTACTCTCCGTAACGTGGTTCGAAGAAGCTGAGAGTTGTTCGGGGAAAAAAATGTGACGCATTTGCCTTTGAGCGTCAAATTTCAAACAGTTCAACAAAGTTCGAAGTTTAATGCTTTCTTCCCGAAGGGCAATTTCACGAAAACAGACGTACCCATTGTTCCAGAAAACAGTCTGCAAAAAATCCAAATATTTCAGATCCTTATTTCTTTGCATGGACTTTATGAGGAGCATGAATTAATTCTGTTTCTGAACATTGAAATTAAATTTTGAGGATTTCCTGGAACAGTATTTGAATTAAAAAAATTTGGCTTAGTATGTATCTCTTTCTATAAGTCTTCAAAATTTAATTTTCATTATATAGAAGTTAAGTCCATGTTCTTCGTTGAGCTCATGCAATAAAATAAAAATCTAACATACTTTTTTTTGGAGTTTTTTCTGTGCAGTAACTGATACGTCCATTAAAATAGAATGGGGTCGTTTCCAAAATTTTAAAAGCATTTTTTTTCTAAAAGAGCATCATGCTTAAAAACATTGGATCTGACCATTTTTTTAAATAATTTGTTTAAGTTTAATATTTAAAAAAATACTTAAATCGGAGCTCTTTTATTGTTTACGGCTTCTGCCGATGACATCACAAATGATGAAATGCCATTCTCTGTTGCCATTCCTAGAACGTAATATTTAATTTGCTTCTTTACTCACATGTGCTAGCAACGATATGGTTGATAGCAAGCGTAGAGCGCACTATTTAATTCGCTTCTTGATTATCATGACGTGGAAACGTGGTACAAAGATGCGGCAAAGTGCATCATTTGTGACGTCATCAAGACCACGTCTTGTTTGCAAAATCGGACAGTTTAAAATATTAATTTAAAAAAAGCTGTTGGGGAAAAAGAAAGTATTTTCTGGGGTTTTTTTTTCTCATTTTATCCATTTCAATGGCTAAAATTAGTACTTTTGACTGAAGGAACCACCCCATTGCCCTAAGTTTAAAAAATGAAATTAAATTAAAAATCGAATTTCTAAACTAATCTGTGAGTCTAAAATTATAAAAATTTTCTCAAAATATCGTCGTAAAACAAATAAATGTGCTATTCCATGAAAAGTCAAATAAGCGAGTATAGTACGCAAATAAATCATCCCTGAAAATGCATCGCTTTGATTTGCAAGTACGCCGAGATTCCATGCTTTAAATTAATGCCAAAATTAAACATTGTTATGAGAAATCTATGCCTCTCGATGGTAAGTTGCTATAACGGAAACGGAGTTGATTAAATATCGAGTTGATTACAATTGAAATTGAAGCGAGTCGCTGAAGTCGATGAATTTGCACCGTTGCCATCCATTCATTCAGTAAAATGCAATTTAAATACGTTTTGACTCTTTGCACGTATAATGCGTTTTATTAAAGCGGAACATTTCTCAAACTTCAATTTCGATGGAAATAGAGATGCGGGCGGGGAATTACTTTTCCCGCCTAAAATGGGGGGAGGTGTAATGACACCGGTCCTTAATTTCGCCAGATCGTGCTTTGCAATCGCAAATGACCTAATCGTATCGGTATCGAATCTGTTGGCAATATTCGAAGGAAATACTTATTTTGCGATGGCTTTCACGATTATCGTGATGGTGGAGGAGAATCATCCTCATCTTCATCGAAATATTGCTTTTTTTTTACCCCTCTTGCCACCTTTGCGGGAGATTTCCGTATTAGATAGAGCAGCTTGATTTTGATATGTTTGGAACTGTATCGAAATAAATATGAATAGCTAAACTCGTGCCTCCCTTTTTTAATCTTGTATATTCCAAATAACTGTTTTTGATGTTCACACCATCATGCGCAGTTCTTACTGAAACGGCAGTTATGGCTTGATTACCGAACATGTTCACGGTATACGTGTATAGAGAGAAAATCTGTTTTTTATTGATCTTTTCAGCTTTCTGCGAATTGAGAAATTGCCAAAACTATTTTTGCAACATATGATCATTTATTTCTATTCTTATACTTTTTTACCATCTGGTACATTAAAATTAACAACTGACATAATGGTAGTACCAATTTGAAAGTAATAATTATTTGCTGCAAAGAACTGAAGTGAACAAGCTATTTTTGGTTTAAACGAAATAGATATATTTTAGGTATATGTCATCGTATTTTTCTCGAATTATGAAGTGAACAAGATTATCAATATTTCATCATCGGTCCTATACTTTCATTTACTGAATCTTTTTAGAGATATTGTTTTCAAAGTGGTGCAATATTGATATTTGTATGGGGTATGTGCGATTAGAGCCACCGGTTAACCTGTGGCTAACCAGGCGCGTTCTAACAGAGCTACTGGTTAACTGATCAGTCTGTGAAAACATTCTACGGACACTCGCCGCTGACGTGATCAAATCAACCAACCGGTTAACCGGTTGCTCTATGCAAACATACCCTATGTTTTTTCAAAAGCACAAAAAAAAAAAAAAAAATCTCGCGGTTTGCCGTTTATTATTTAAATTTGAGACAGTGAAAAGAAAAAGGATGTAAATGGACTTTTTAAAGTTTTTAGTAAGACGCGTTCCAAGTACGAACCAAAGGTAGGTTTTCATGGAAGAGTTTTTTTGAAGCATGATGTATTGCAGCACTTGCCAGCTCTACTAGTACCATCTCTTGATGTCCCAAAACCGAGGAGAGTTTCTTCAATCACCTGTACTATAGTTGAGGCAAACCCAACTACAGAGTCGTAATGCTCTGATTAGGATCTGCGTAGCCTTCACAATACTGCCAGGTTAGGTTTACCCCGACTGTAGTTTATCTCCAAACTTTTGATTTTGGCTCTTACAAATTTTCCTCTAGGTGCTCGGGATGATCATGATTTTCGATATTTTTTAATGAAAAGTGCTGAAATAACGAAGATAAACAATGCTTGAATCAACACAAAAGGCTGTTTTTGAAATATGTTTCGTTGACATTTGAATACGTTCAATGGAGGATTTTTTTTTAAAAATTAAAACGAAATGGTAAGACATACAGTATTTTAATTAGCGTAAAATACTTGCCATTTCTATGATTTTTGTTTGAATAATCAACGCATGCTTTCAAAAGCAATACCATCTCTCCCCAAACTTGAGAAATATACCTCAAATTTTGTGGTGAAAAATGTGAAGGATAGTGACTTTAATCATCTTGTTTGATACCGTGAGAACAAAAAAAAAAGAGAGAAAAGAAAAAGGCGCTGTGGCGCTGTTGTATTTAATGCTTGATTATTATTTTTATCTGAACATAATTACCAAAAAATTTCTTTATTTAAAGCTAAAACTTTTACCTCCGTGCTTTTATTCTCAATTTAATCTGCATATTTTTCAAAATAGTAGTGCCAATAGTTTAAAAATACTTAGTTCATAGTTCACAAAAAAAAAAAAAAATCGATTTAATAGTGAACTGTAAGCATTGAACTCCTAAGAATTCGCCCAAAAACTCAAGCACAAACACAAGAACAATTTCACACTCGGAATGAAAAATAACACTACACAACACAATTAATTCGCAACTCCAATAAATTATAGAGAGCGCTGCAGCCACTATCTAATGGCGGATGAAAAAGGTAAAACAAACACATGCCGTAACTTATAACTTGCTTTTACGCTTCGTGAATGGCAGTAATTTTTCATCGTGTTTGTGAGAAGCTTTCTTTTCTATTCTTCTGAAATTACATTACACCATAAACTGTCTGAAGCTTGTAATTTACCCCAAAGAAAACACGTGGAATGGAATGTTTTACCTTTTTCTTTACTATTGTTTATCACCGCAAGCTAGCGTATTCGAGCTCTGGAGTTGCGAATTAGAATGCTAATCAAATTCAAAGTATATTTTCAAACTGTTGCCACGAATATTTAGAGAATTTATGCAGATTAAATTGAAAATAAAATCACGGAGGAAAAAGTCAACTTTTTCTGAATAACGAATAAAAGTTATTACACCTGAAACAAAGTTCGTTTATTCAAATTAACGAATAAATTCAAATCCGTTACCTTTTACTTAAAAAATCCAGCACTCCGCAACAGCAGATTCATTGCAAAGGCCGACTTCTATAAGTAAAAGGCTCATTGCAGTTAATGTCTTGTTTAGGATGTGAGTAATAGCTTCTCTCTTAAAAGCAGTAAATAATTATGTTATTTACTGAAAGCAATGGGATTATCAGGTGGTACAAACAAGCATGCTGAGTGGATTGAATGCTGTAATCCCCTGGTGATGCAGGTTATCTGAGTGTTGTTCATTTTTTAAGTTGTCCCGTCGCCTTCCACGCCAGAAGCAGTTTCGCATGCGTCTTCTGATAACCCAGAGGAAAGGGTGGTAAATCTGCCAAACGATGCTGGTGGTAATCTGTAAAGCTACCTGAACTGCACTCAATCATTACCCACGCAGTCTAGTTCCAATCTTTTTTTTTTTCCTTCGTTGATTCCTATCAGTAATGTTTCAAAAAGATTGACACAGACAAGAAAGCACTCTGACGACATGGCAATATTGAAGTTTTAATTTTTTAAAGTTCATTAGCTTTTAACACTGTGACTTCTGTGAAGGTGGAAGGAAGTGTGATGTTGATATGATTCGCGTTACTGCTTCGGTGAACTCTGGAATGAAATTTTTTGTTTTTATAGCTTAATGTTCGAACGAAATGTTTAATTCTTTGGAGTTTGTCGAGCGGTTTTGAAAGTACATACTGCGGTATGATTTAAACCGTGATGATCTTTATGCAGCTCAATGGTAATATCTGCTTTTGAACATATAAATTAGTTTTAGAAAGCGCCGGTACTGAGCTTTTCTTATTTTATGTCGGCTTGGAATAAGAAAAATATTTTTCTGTTCCTATAGGCAAATATTGTTTTAAAGAATGCACCAAAAGATTTTTTTTTTCGTCTCTTTCTAAAAGACGAAAAATTTTGCTGTATGAAAGAAAAGATGTTGTGTTTGTTCCGTTAGCAATGGAAAAAGGTTTTTCCATTCCTATTAAAAAGATAGATAAACATATTTTGAAGTTTAAAAAAAAAAATCTATTCTATCTATAAGGTCCTCTGTTTGCAAAACCTTCTATATTTCGTCTCCGTATGAAAGAAGTTCTAGGTGCGGCTGAGATCAAATGTAAGTCAATAATATATTAATTATTCCATTACACATTGAAAAATGGAAAATTTGAAGCGAACCCTCCCTACTATATACTCCCTTGAGGGAAGTTCTATTCGAATCAAATCTCTTTTATGTTTGCCGCTAGTCTAGGGCAGAACACCTGATTCTCATGTTTCACTTTTTGAATCGAAAAACTTTTCGTTTAAAACTATAGCAATAACGAATGCTAACATTAGAGTCTGCGATGAAGTTTGAATCATTTTAATACTTCCAGATCTTAATCTATTTGATCACATGACATCGTAATTTTAATTTAAAAACTGATGATATTTTACTTCCTGGTACCATAAGAACCTTTTTATTATCTAGTGTATTAAGAAACATTTTTACGAAGATTCAAAGGGGAAAAGGCTAAACTAAGGATGAGTACTTGCGTGGTTTCAAGAAGATGACAATACTTTTTTCAGGATTATAGTCAAACATACGTATAATGACAATATTTATGACAAAGTTGCTTTTCGCCGCAAAATAATTAATAACTTTTGGAATGTTTCTAACTTAGCACTTATAAATTAAATGCAAGTACTAATGCATTTGGCACTATTTGGGGCGGGGAATTTTTAGAAATTATGCAATCCTAGATTTTTTTTACCAAAAAACTTATACGATGTGTGTGTCAGTAAAAGCGCTTATTTTCGCTAGGCTGTAATTTCTGCGATTTTTGTCTGCCCGACGTAATTGTGAAATTTCAAGTCTCACAAAATTTCTGTTCATATAAAATTCTCGAACTGTTTTGCCCGTGAAATCACCGAATGCTTTTACAGTGTAAAATAAACTGATTACTTTAAATTATATTCGACACATCGAAAAAAATCTCTTGTCAGTGGCGGGTAGCGATTGCGATGCTGGACCAAAAATGGAATTCCACTATTCGGTATGTGTTGACACATGATACTGGAATACAGGTATTGGAAAATTTTCCATTGGAAAATACACAATTCCCATACATGAAATACACCGCCAGCTCAGTCATTTCCAGCCGAGGACTGCAGTTTCGTGCTTATTAGCACTCATCAGCCCGGCATAGGAAAGTGACTGAGCTGGAGATGGAAAACCTCTTAAGGATTAATGGTATTCTTTGGCGGTAATTTACTGAATACTTGCCTTCAATCTTCGAGTTGAACCGAACCATCGCTTCGGTCGCTCGTGTGGTCTGTGCTAATTCTGTATTAGCTACCAGTTTGTTTGGCACTCTGGGTTTCTTCCTTAAGAGATTTTCCACCTCCAGCTCAGTCACTTCCTATGCCGGGCTGATGAGTGCTAATAAGCACGAAACTGCAGTCCTCGGCTGGAAATGACTGAGCTGGCGGTGTATTTCATGTATTTCTGCTTTAGCCCTGGCTAATGGGCGATAATTTACTGAACATACAATTCCCATGTTGGATAACAAGGGCGGATCCTGTTTCTGTGTTTGGAGGGAGTCAACATTAAAATATGAGCACACAAATTGGAATGCTCATGCCCTAAGAGCAATGACGCATCCTCTCAAATGTTACGGAGTATCCCCCAAAATGAGACCTCTCCGAAAAGAATCAAAGACCCCTTAAAACATTTCCTAAAAATTTCAATGGCAAAATTTGCGCTATGACCCACCCCACTCCTTTCCACGTGGGCATCCCATCTATTTTATGGAGATGTATGGCGAACGTTTTTATGTTTCAACGTACTAAGGAAATGGTTACTTTTTACGCCGAAGCATACGTGTGTAATATTTATTTCATTTTATTTACTTTTGTAAATAAGTTTTCTTCGACTTTCATTCAAAGCTAATGTAGTAAAATTTCCATAGATAAATAAGTACAATTTGTTAATAAGTGGCAACAGAAATTTTAAGTTATCATGAACAGAAGATTTATCAATTAGTATTATTTACAGCGATTGGAATATTATTGTTTGATTTTTGTTTCTGTACTTTCAACTCTACAGTCGAATCCCCACTTACGCGAGGGATGCGTTCCAAGACGCGTAAGTCGGAATTTCGCTTTGTGGCGAAGGGTGTGTGTAAAAACTTTTATAAATATGTCCAATTATTTTAAACACATGTAAACACCACCTAAAACTGTTTAAAATCATTTATCAACTATACATTAATTTCTTACATAAAAAACTGAATTTTTAATTGTACTTTTAAAAAAAACGTTTTATTTTACCCAAAATACTGCTACGTTACACAAAATCAATGATCAATGGGAAAGAAAGGAAAAAGTAAACTAGCATGGTACGTATAGTATGTAGTAAGAAAAACAAAAGCACTGTAGTTGTAATGTATAGTAGATCCAGTAATGATATTTGTAACATAAAAAAGTGAAGATGATAATGATTTATGCGACGTGATCAAACCGTTATTTTTTAATTTTTAAATAAACAATACAGTTGTTTTCCTATTGTTTTTTTTTTATAACGTTTCCATCTATGGTAACACCCCTCTTCCTCGTTTCTTAAATTCACAATACCAGAGCAGCTTCCATTTTCATAATTTTTGCATTTTCCTTAGATACTACTCGGAGAACTTTTACGGATTTCCTTTTCTTGACTTTTAACTGTACATATGGAAGATTCACTCATACCTAATTGTCGTGCTACCTTCAACGCATTTTATAGTTGTTCATGCACGTAACCCTTAGCTTTTCTTTAATTTTCAGAAACTTTCTCTATTTCTTTCATTTTCACAAACTTTATATCAAACGGCGCTCTTAGGTGTCATTATGTTTCATTAGCATTCACATCTAGAATGAAAAAAATAAATGGAAAATGAGGAGTACATATTTGTATAAGCGATGTTCAGACTAGTACGATGTGGAAACTTCCGCCCTCAGTGATGCTAAAGGGATGAAGGTCCATTCACGAAAAAAAATTTTTAGTAGCCAATAACAAAGCCGATACTTACATACCGCAATTCCCTTCCGAAAATTTTCGTGTTGCGGGCGAGGAATTCGCGTTAGATCTGAAATTCTTTACTGGGGGAAAAAATCGCGTTATAGCCATTTCGCGTAAGTCGGATCACGTCGTAGCGGGAGTCGACTGTACATGTAACTTGTCGAATAATACGATCTCATTGACTATCTTCTGTGACTCGAAATCCAAAAACTTCTTTAGTATGTAAAATATAGACTGCAGTGCCGGATCTAGGGGGGAACAAGCCAGAGCCCTTTCTCCGGGCGGCAACTTCTTTGAGTGGTGAATTCATCCTATTTCTGTGTGTGTGTGTGCGTGCGTGCGTGCTTTTTTTTCCGTTGAAACTCAATATAAAAACTTGAAGAAAGATTGGTAAGGGTGGCAGTTTCAAGTTTTTAACTCGGCTCGGAAAAATTGAAGATCCGATTCTGGTAGTCTGTATAATCTAGCTGTTTTATTATTTTTACTTCCTTTTACAAAAAAGGAAGTATTGTATTCGCGAAAAAATTTTCACTCAAAAATCGCCCTTAATTTCCATTTTGCTCACCCCCAAATGAATGTTGAGTTTTTTTTTCGATTCGACCACATGCGGAAAAGTGCCTAAGAATGTATAGACACGCGAAATATCCATTTTGACCATCACCGAGGTAATTACAACGACTTTTCTCGTGACGTCTGTATGTATGTGCGTATGTGTGTATGTGCGTATGTGCGTATGTGCGTATGTATCTCGCATAACTCAAAAATGGTATGTCCTAGAAAGTTGAAATTTGGTACATAGACTCGTAGTGGGGTCTAGTTGTGCACCTCCTATTTTGGTTGCATTCGGGTGTTTCTAAAGGGGTCTTTTGCACCTTTTTGGGGGGAAATCATTGTTAATTTCGATGCAAACTCAAGTGGTGTTATAATTTGGCGGTCACTTGGCGATATATCGCCAGTCTTTTGGTCGCCAAGTTTTGTCACCAACTTGGCGACAAATTTGGCGGAGTTTTTTTTTTTTTTTTTTTTTGATTTCAATTTGGCCATTGTTGGTGATATTTAGAGAATAAATATTGAATCACATTAAAATAGCGAATAATGGGGAAATGACATTAAATTGGAGTAAAAGGAAGTCATGTGATGCACACATCAGCTCGTTTTTTCCATAAACCTGAAATCAAAATTTAAAAAAAAAAAAAATCGCTTTCATCATACTTCTATCGTTCCAGATTTTAGTCTCACAAGCAACATGTTATCGCATCCCCTTCAAAACCATTGGTCTCGGAATTGTTTTCGGGTACACAAACGATTAAGCTCTCAGGACATTACTTCCCCTTGACAGTAGTTGACAACGAGCAACGAGACCAGCGTTCCAAATGAGTCTTCCATCCCACCTCCCCTTCTGAAACCAATTTCGTCTGCTTTTTATTGTCGGGTCACACGTGCTCTACTTCCTCTAACCTTCCCTCTCTACGACCTGCGTCTATTTTCAGCGTTTATTTATTAATTTGTTTAAGCTTTCCCTTTTTTTTAAGGAAGTAGTCATAATTTTATAGACAATTGCTCTGAGCACATCGTTTATGACATCGTAATCGATTTGTTTTTCAACTTGTTTGTTTTCTCGGGATATTATTTTGCTTTCGTTTTCTGAATTGACGTTGGAATTGCTTTTTCGAACAAGACGTACGTAATGAGGCTGCATTCCTAGGAATTCGAATTATGGTTTTCTAGATAATATTCTTTTTTTTATTATTATTCTTTCAGACATTTCGTAAAGTAAAATGGCCGCAGTAAGGCGTCGTTCTTGTCTGGTAGAAAGATAGATAGTGTTTATATGTGAAGTTTTAGCTCATGAATATAACACTTAAAAAAATGCATTTTATTATTATTATTTGTCACTAGGTTCCATAACAGTTTTTTTTTTCCTTTCTGCAGAAATAATGTTCGTATTTGTCTGTAAGTAACGATATAAATTTAAAACTATAACTACTGTCTTGTGAAATTTGTGTGCTACGTAACGGTTTTCTACGTCTTTTATATTGGAGATTAATATTTCACAGTCAAAAGTGAGAAATACGCAAGTATTATTAAAAAAAAAAAAAGAAAAAAAACTAAAACAAATATTAAATGGGAACGTGTTCCATTCACTCAACAATGATAAAAATCATTATTTTTTAGCTATAATTCAAACTCCCCTGTCATTACTTCAAAATTTCTGTAATTATTTCAATCTTCTATCATTATTTCAAACCTCTACTATTATTTCACAACTTTCGTTTCTCCAAATTTCAATTCTTATTTTTAATTTCTATTATTTCAAGATTCCCAAATATGTTTCGAAACTTTTATCAGTATTTGTTTATTCACAACTGTATTTCTCTTTAAGCCTGTATTATTCTTTTGAAATCCCAATTTTACTAAATTAGAAAAACTTATATCTTTCTTTTAAACTTATCAAAGACTTCTATTATACTGTAAAAATTTGGAATAGTGAAAGTATTTATAATTTTCGTTATTCCGTATTTCTAACCATATTTTTAATATCTAATGTTTCAAAATTGATTAATAACTTTCAAACTTTTTGATCCACATCAGAAATACCACAACTGTATTTAGATTTTATATGCATACAATTCAATTGCTATTGTTCCACTATTTTCCACTTCTTTTAGAGATTCCATTATTATTCTAGTGAATAACCTATTTCATTATTTAAAACTTATTAAACATCTGTACTATCATTATAACAGTTATCATTTTTAAAGCCTCTGTTTATATTTAAAACGTAATATTTTTATGTAACAGATTTTATTATTCCAAAACTTTTGAATCTCTTAATTTATGTCAAAGATTTTCGCTACTTATAACTTCTATTGTGTTTAAGATATTCTACTCCTACATGAAATCTCTCTTATTATACCAAAAACCTATCATTGCTTCAAAATGTCACTGTTATTTTAACTCTTATCAAAAGTTTTTTATTTATCGCCATCATTGCGTGACTTCCATTTCCTCCTATTAACTTAACTTGTCTTTTGATATACCCTAATACTACGTCAACTACTTGCTACGCCAAGAATCTGTTTTTTTTTTTTTTTTTTTTTTTTTTTTTTTTTTTTCAGATTCTATTTTTAAAAGAGTAATATAAATAATAATATAAGTGATAAAACATTACCCGATCAGATAAGATCCAGCAATTTTCTATAGAATTTATTTTTAAGAAATAGTGAAATAAATATCTAGTGCAGGATATTTGCAAATTTATTGAGGGTTGGAGTAACTTTACGGAAGTTTGATTACGCATTATGATGAGTATATTTCATGCTCGCCATGTGGCGACTAAATAAACAAATGTGACTAAAAATATTAGCATCATTTTCCACTCGGTCGCCACATTCCTATTAATCAGCGATGATGCCATTTATTAGTCGTACAACATTAACTTTTATTTCTTCTGATAATTTTTATGTTTTATATTGCAATTTAATAGCTGATTTGTTGATTAGTTGCTGTTTTGCCTGCAAAAAAATGGGGGGAGGTACTAGAAAGAAAAAATGATTGGCGTCTCATAAATTTAATTCTATTGGCCGCTGGCAACCAGAGAATGTTCCAAATCTTGATCTTCAGAAACAGGTGTTTTCAATCTTTGAAAGACAACGCAGAGTTTTCCTCTCTGCGCACATTTGGGAGCAAAATTTTTTGAATCAAATTTTCATTAAACGTCAGCTTAATTAATGAAATAATGCAAGTTTATTATTGCATGAGTAGACAAATTTTCGAAGTTTGAGCGATAATTAGAACGCTTGGAACGTGTTTCTAACAAAAGTGTCTGAAACTCTCCTGGATTTGAAATTTAGATGCGATAAGGAAAAGAAAGCATGCAAATTACATGGTTGACGTTAAACCGTATAATTTAATCAAGAGTTTGGGAAGGATTAAGATTTCAATAAAGATTAGAGCAATATTTGTATTATAAGTGTGATTCAAAAGCTTGTACGTGACTTCTAATTTAAATTTTATTGGCTGTATTCTCCCCCCAGGTGATGTGCTAAGTGCTATAGGCATATTGTTTTTCACAATGGAATACCTAAAAAAAGAGAAAGAAAGGAAAATGCTTAAAAGCTGTCTTGCCTTTACAGTGCATTGACTCTGAAAGCGCATTTGTACCTGTTTACACTAGAACTCGACTTTTTATTTCCTTTTACAAACAAAAAAGGAAGTATTGTATTCGCGAAAAAATTTTCACCCCAAAATCGGCCTTAATTTCCATTTTGCTCATCCCCAAATGAATGTTGAGTTTTTTTTTTTTTTTTTTTTTTCAACCTGACCTCACGTGGATAAGTGTCTAAGAACGTATAGTTGCCCGAAATATCCATTTTGACAATCCCCGAGTTTATTACAACGAGTTTTCTCGTGACGTATGTATGTACGTATGTGTGTATGTATGTCGCATAACTCACAAGAACGGAATATCCTAGAAAGTTGAAATTTGGTACATAGACTCCTAGTGGGGTCTAGTTGTGTACCTTCCTTTTTGGTTGCATTCGTATGCTTCAAAGGGGGTCTTTTGCCCCTTTTTGGGGGGAAATCATTGTTAATTTTGATGTAAACTCACGTGGTGTTATAATTTGGCGGACACTTGGCGATATATCGCTATTCTTTTGGTCGCCAAATTTGGCGATTTTTTTTAATTATTATTTTTTTGAGCAATCACAATTGCTTATTGTTCTCACTTGACCGTCCTTGATGTTCCGGTTCCTTTTTCAGCTTGGACCAGGCCTGCAGCACCACCGTCCACCGGCGGCGGCGCGGCTGGTCCTGAGCACTCTCCCCCGAAATCCACTTTTGCTGGGATCCATGTCCTACACACGCATGCCTGCACACAGACACAAACACACGCCTACATACACACACACACGAACGCCTGCACACACAGACGAACGCCTACACACACACACACACACGAACGCCTACACACACACATACGAACGAATACACACACACACGAACACCTACACGCACACGCACGTACACAACACTCACTCACACACATGCATACATACACTTACGCACCCACCCACACACCCACACACATGCGCCTACACAAACACACACGCTCGTGATTGCGAAAAACATAATTTGAATTCAAGATGCCAAAAATTCAAATTAATTTTTTTTTTAAATCTGGTTTCAATTTGGCCACTGTTGGTGATATTTAGAGAGTAAACTCTTGAATCACATTAAAACTGCCAATAATGAGAAAAATGACATTAAATTGGAGTAAAAGGAAGTCATGTGATGCACACATAAAGCTCGTTTTCCTTAAGTAGCGCAATTTGAATAAAAAAATGCCTCTTTTATTATGTTTATGGCCGTTTACTATTCCAATCCACACCGTGCAATGGTTCAACTCCAAATTTTATTCTCTGATTACTCAGAAAAGGAGATTGTTAACATTGGATATTTTTTTATTCGGAACTCCAGAGCTCGAATACGCTACCTTGCGGTGGTCAACAATACTACAGAAAAAGGTAAAACGTTTCATTCCGCGCGTTTTCTTTGGGGTATATTACAGGCTTCAGACAGTTTGTTATGTAATGTAATTTTAGAAGAATAGAAAAGAAAGCTTCCCACAAACACGATAAAAAATCGCTGTCATTCACTAAGCGTCAAAGCAAGTTATAAGTTACGGCATGCGTTTGTTTTACCTTTTTCGTCCGCCATTAGACAGTGGCTGCAGCGCCCACTATAGTTTATTGGAGATGCGAATTTCTTTCTGGTTCTTAATAATTGTTTTTATTTTTAATTATTTATTTAAATAAACTTTTTGTTTAACTTTTTTTTTTTTTTTTTTCAAATTTCTCCCAATATTCTCCTTTGCACAGACCTAGTTTCTCTTTCAAAATTACTATGCTGGTCAAATTCGGGTAACTTTGCAGATTGGTAAATGAACACAAACGCAAGAAGTGAAAAATGGCATCTTTACAGTGAGTTATCATCAATAAAAAGTGAAATTGTGTTTTCCCCCTTTTTTTTAATTTAATAGGCTTAATTAGACTAACTAGCCAAGGGTCTTTACAGGCAATAAAGCGCCATTTCTTCCTTAGAATCCGATATACTATCCATAAGTGCGTTAAGTTAAAAATATTACGACACGAAATTCATATTTTAACAAACTAGATATATTGTTCACTACCTAAATATATTGTTCATACACAAAAGACTGTTCATTGTTATTCTTTTTTATTTTATTTATTTATTTATTTTGCAGGTATTGAAACATTCACATTCTATTTTGGTGTCAAGTTTTACGCTTCTGATCCGTGCAAGTTGCTTGAAGAAATAACTAGGTAAGTTGAATTTTCGCTTTAACTGTACCCATTAAAAAAATCACCTATTTTAAAATATAATTACTCAATGAAAAGCAAACATAAAATGATAATTTCTATAACGTAATGCACAAAGTAAGTTAATCTCGAATGAACGGCGTTGAGATACTCTGAACAGTTGCTCAAAAGCAAAATCTGAACATCGCATCCTTCTTCTTGCATTTAACTGTTCATCTCTTAATAGAGAAAATAAAAATTGAAACTATTAAAATCATTTTTAAATAGTTTTCACACAAACACATGGTATATTTTCCACTCGGAAATTGTATTCTTGAAATCTGACAATTACTTAATTTAGGAGTTTCAAAAATGACGGTTATGGTGCCACTGAGCTATCAAGCAAAATCTACTGTCAAGGTGTAAAATAACTCAATTAAATTAACACAGAAATGGTCTATAATACAGTGCAATCAAATATATTGTTTTGTCTCAATGATAAAGTATATGAAATGCTACCAAATTTTGCAACTTTAGTTAGCCAATGCCTAAGAAGATAAAAGAGTATCGTATAACAGTTTCACAGCACTAGGCAAGCCCGTAGTAGTTCTGTTTCTTATTTTCAACTAACTCCCAGCCGTTTTTAAAATCACCATATTATTTTTATCCTGTTAAAAGGTCTTGAGAATAGTTCTTTCATTGACTGTTAGTTAACTGGATGTACTAAATTTCGCTGGCTATTCAATCCCAATGCGTGCTTTGCGTTTGTCTTTGTGCAAAACTTTCTGTCAACTTCTCTTACTGTGGTAATGTCTCCCTAATTCGAAAACTATACACTTTTTGCTATTTTTTTCTGCAATTTTAAAACGAATATGAGCATTGGCGGCTCTTTCGGTATTTATTTCCTCCACATTATTAAAAGAGAGGTTAAGCCCAAAATTCGAATTTTTACAACATTGAGTTCAGTGTTAAATTTTTCTCACAATTGTTCACTTGAAAAAAAAATCTATGAAATGGTAATGGTGAAAATAATTGTGGATTGGGTTCATGAGTCAATTGCATATATTTCTTTTCTGGATGAGAAAGAAACATTTATCATTGCTGTACTCAAGGTTTTGAGAATTAAAATAGTGAAATCCTTTTTTCCTAGATCTTTAAGATTATACAGTCTAGTAGCTCTCTGAACATATTCCAACAATTTTATCTCCACTTAAAAATCAAGTGACGCACATATTAAACTTTATAATTGCTTACCTGTGCACCAACTCATAGACAGCTCGTACGAGGGAGCGGGGGGGGGGGGGGCAGCTGCCCCCTTACTTCAGGGCCCCCTTACTTACCCCTGAAGTAAGGGGGCAGCTGGGGGGGCAGCGGGTCATAAGTAAAGGTGCTTTGGCCTTCCACTTTTCTGAGTTAAAAATTAACGATGGATCGAAAAATGATAAAATTGATATATTTATGTGTTTTAAGAAAAAGGAATTGACTTAATATTGTGTGTTGTATGCTTTTCTCGTGTGGTATTTTATAAAAAGATGGAGCTTTAATAGGAAGAAAAGAGTGGACCATTTCCATTTGTCCCGATTTTTGAGGTCGTGTCCCAAAATTTTTAGAGGTAATTTATTCAGTTATAACGTTGAACTTTAATCGTCCAAACGAAAATTAAATCCCCGCCCCCCCCCCCCCCACCTTTGATGTCGATTGCAATTTAGTTTTCAAAAACACTCAAAAAATAGTAAGTCATCGATGAAATATGTTACAACTTCAATAAAAGCTAAAAATGAAAAAAAAGCAAGAAAGTACACAACGTTCCATAATTTTAGAAAAAAATAGTACTTTTAAATTTTATGGTATGAATAAAAGGGGTATGAAAGGATTTTTCATATGGGGGAAAATACTTTTCAGCTACAAACGAAGCCCAACATTTTGCGAGACCGTTGCAAATAAATGAGCTTATAATGTTTTGAGTGATACCTTTCAAAAGAATACAATTGTGATGCGGCAATCATGAGAGAGAATTATGAAAGTGCCGAAAGCAACGATTATCTAAATCATACGACTTGACTCCACGATTCTTATATAAACCCATTGTTGAAAGAGTAAATTATACATTTATGAAAATGAAAGGGAAGATTAAAAAAAGAAGAAGAAAAAAAATTACAATCAAAGAGTTTACTTATACAATTTTTTCGAAATGTTGTTGGCAAAAAACTACATTATCGCATTTGTAAGAAGTCTGGAAAAAAAACCCGAACTTCATTATGGTCATTCAGAACAAATGTTTTGCATTCATATGTGGCTATAAATGATAGAGAGGAAAGAAACCAAGTGGCAAAAAACGCCAAAGGATATCACGACCACTATGTTTGGGCATGCAAATTATCTTTCCTTGAAAATTATGCCCAGAATCAACTCCACACCACGAGTATTTGTTCTTCTGATACAGTTCTAGAAACAGGAAGATATAATAAAAAAAAGAGGAGACGCAGAAATTAATTTGTCTTGGAACTTGAAAAGAGTTATGTAGTCAAGGGTTGTAGTCATCACGATCTTGCCACCACCGCACGAATGGTGCTCTAAGTAGAAGCCAAAGGGCTACCGAATTCTCTGTTCTGTTTTCTTTCTTTTTTTTCTGCTGTTGTGAGGTCAAAAGCAGCGAGATTGTGAACTTCGAGCATCTGCGCGATAAGCACAGAAGAGATTTGACCTGCGTGGGCATTACAAAGCAGAGTAGAAATCATCAAGTATTTTAGTGTTTTATAAGCCTCAAGTTTCAAAGACATATTTTTTGGAGTTATTTATGACCCGTTGATAGAAGCCAGTGGCGTGGCGAAAGGAGCCATAGGTGTGGGATAAAAGCCCCTCCCATGAAAAAACAAAGTTTGTAAGGGGCCATTTATTAACTGCTCAAGGGTTCCGAGGGGGAGGGGGTTGAAAAAATCTCTACACACCCTTACTTTGGGGGGGGGGAGCTAACCCATTCTTACGTAATATTTTCCAAGTCGATATTTTATATTAGAAATCGCGCGGTCAAGTGGTTTGGCAGTGATCTTTTTTCTTTTTTTTTTTGCGTTTGGAAAGTAAAAAATATAATTAGGATGAGCTGTTTTTTATTTGTTTTACAAAGAATGAATTAGCGTAAAATATAATAAAAGAATCGCACTATGTATGGCTTGTTTTACTTTTAACTAGTGTTGCATCATCTTTACTAATAATAAAGCTGAAAGTCTCTCTGTCCGGAGGATGTCTGTAGGATGTCTGTGACGCGCATTGCGCCTAGACCGTTCGGCCGATTTTCATGAAATTTGGCACAAAGTTAGTTTGTAGCATGGGGGTGTGCACCTTGAAGCGATTTTTCGAAAATTCGATGTAGTTCTTTTTCTATTCCAATTTTAAGAAAAAAACTATCATTAATTACGAAATTATCATAACGTGGAACCGTAACATGGGCACAAGCCAATTGGCGAGATACGACATTATCATAACGAGGAACTGTAACGTGAGTATAAGCCAATTGGCGAGAAAATTCACCATACATTATTAGTAAAATACAGGCGGAACCAAAAGACCTTTTAATTTTTCCATTACGGGCGAAGCCGTGCGGGTGCCACTAGTGTACAAATAAATGTCGAAAAAACATTTAGTCTAGATTCTAGGAAATATTTCTTTTCACAAAAAGATTTAATTTAATAATAGTGAATTTAACAACGATTCCTGTAATGGGGGTAGGGGTGAAAAATCTTACGTACCCTTACATGGGGGAGGGGGGGGGGGGGGGCAAAAATTGCCAAAATCATCCTTACATAATTAATGAATGGCCTCTAAGAATACAGTGCAAAGCAAAATATTTCTTTAAAAAAAATATGTCTGTACCTGTGGATCTATTTATTTATCAGTTATCAACATATATATTCCTCTGCTTATATGTATCTTCCTTCAATCGATCTATTTATATCCATATATTTATTTTGCTATGTATTTACTTGTCTATCTACTTATATCTATTTAAAACTATCTACTTATGTTATCTACATCTATCTACATACATCTGTCTACTTGTATCTTTCTGTTTATATCTATTATATCTATCGATCTATATCTATCGATCTATATCTATCGGTCTATATCTATCATTCTATATCTATCTACTTCTATCTATCTATTTATGTCCATATCAATCTGCTTATAGCTATCTATTTATATCTGTATCTATCTGCTTATATCTATCTATTTATTTCTCTTTATTTATATCTATCTATCTATAATCTTTCTATCTGCTTAGCTGTAAAAATAAATGAAAATCCCTCCTTGAAAAGTTGCTGATCGAAGCGTAAACATCTTTTGCCTTTCATCCTTTCAACCAGCCATGAATACTGTAAATTTACGTATTTTATGCTCCAACTTTTCGCAAATTGGTATAGAAATTAAATAAAAATAAAAATATACATACGATCAAATGGTATTTGTCTAAAAACATTACAGAGCATGTTTTTGAGGCTTTAATGGCAGGTTGAAGCTTTAATAGCAGTTTTCACGCCAATGAAAATGAATTAATTAAGCCTTAGTTTTAAGAATTTAGAAACTAATTTCTGACTTATAGATCGATCGTGCTTGCTTGTAAGCAAATACTAAAATAATAATAATAATAATAATAATAATAATAATAATAATAAATGTATAATCTTACTCCGTAAATACGGTGGCAGCATTTTGCACTTTGTGTAACTTGATTCCGGCGGCTAGCTTCCTCCATAGCAATGGAGTAACTTAACTGATAAAACTGGTGCAACGTTAGAGCGTTACACCAGTTTTATCAGTTCAGTTTCTCCATTGCTATGGAGGCAGCTAAGCTTTTATGGAGTAAGGTTACACTTTTTTACAGTGAAGATGAAGTTTCCAAATGAGAACTAGTTTACATTTTTTAAAACTAGCTTCTGTCATTCAAGTTTTTTTCAACCGAATAATCCATAAAACAAAATTAGTTACTTGAGTAAACGCAAAAGTGAAATTTTATAAATTAGTAATCGACATTCAAGGTGACGCTTGACATTTTGCATAAGCGTGGGGCAAACCATTTAAATTAAAAAAGTTCAAAAATTTAAGAACTAGTTAAATGTATTTAATTTAGGTTGTGGTGGAAAGGCACACAAGTCGTAAACATTAACGATTGAGATTGAAATCGATTTAGCATTTCAAAATGAGTTTATGCCATTTAGATTTCCGCTTTTTCGGAAATAAATATAACTGTTGGGGAGGGGGGGGAGTTGATAAGCAATATTTTTCTTGTAGAACTTTGAACTTTTACCAGGTGAACCTAAGTAAAATCATACGTTTTTATCTGGGCCGCCGAGAGCCGCACGTCCCTTCCTTGTCAGGTTGCTCGCCGGGCCCCCTTCCTCCAATAAAACTCATAACATTTATACTACTCTGATTCCGCGCGGGCCCCTCCAAGGTCCGGGCCACTAGTTTCCGACTAGGCTGTAATGGCCTCTCGTCGGCCCTAGTTTTAGTGTTGCCTATAAAAAATCAAGCCTGAAAATATTACTCGATACCACAGATTCTCTTTTTCCTCAACAAATAAAGGATGATATTTCTTAAACAAGTAAGTAAATACAAGCAGTAAAAGTATGTTCTAAAACAGAATGCGATATTCTCTGCGGCCAGCAGGTACATTTCACCTGGGATTATCGCTTGTTCGCAACAATCATTGCTTTAAATAAATCTTTAGGTGCTGCAGAAGTTTTGAATCCACTTTACGCGGCCACACTCGCCTCAAAACGTTTCAATTTGAATGCATTCCGCGTCATTAGACCTTCGGAGAATTTAAGGAACTATTTCATCGAAATTAATTTAACGCACGTGAAGCGTCCTAAACGCGTTTTTAATGCTTATTCAAATCGTGCTTACTCGCGCACATAATAGCAGGTTTGAGCTAATGAGTTTCTGCCCCTTTCGGAGCTCCAAACTCAATTTGGCCAAAATAAATAAAAATGAAAATAAAAATCGGTGATAAGAGCTGTTAGATTATGAAAACGCTCGTTGGGAGATGGAAACTTCTGAATGCATAATGCCGGCAAGAACAGAGAAATGGAACGCCGAAAATATTACCTAAAAATTGTAAGTGAGAAAATATTTTGTCTGGATAGTTTTAGAGCATGCAGGCCTGGCTCCTGGGCAGACCCGACGGGAGGTCATGTCAGCCTAGTCGGAAACTAGGGGCCAGGGCCTGGGGGGGGGGGGGGGTGACACTGACGCAAAAAAAAAGGGAAAAAAAGAAGGAAGGAAAAAAGAAGAAAGAACAATGGAATATGGGGGATTTCAAATAAAAGAAAATGTAAAGATTAAATAAAATTTACTTTTTTGATATTTATTCTTATGGCACTTAAAATAGAGTTAATTGTTTTTTAGTAAGCAGTTTTGATTTTTCCTTCTCTCCCCTCCCCCTCCGACCTTTTTTTTCTTCTTTTTTCCCTTTTCTTTTCTCTCCCACAGGAAACCAAATCCTTCTTTTACCCCTTTTTTTCTTCATTTCCCCCTTTTGTTTTCTTTTTCTTCTTTTTTTCTTTTTTTGGGGGCGGGAGGGACCGGTGACATAACTGACAGGGGCCCCGCCGTGACTAGCTGCGGCCCTGCTTCTGGGGTAGGTGACCTGTGCCACCGCCTAGGGCGGCAGATTTTAGGGGCGACAAATTTCATGGTGGCAAAATGTAAGAAGGCAAAAAAAAAAAAAAAAAGTGAAAAACTCACTCAAATTGCAACAATAGGTGAGAGTATGCTCGATGATTTAAGAAAAAAAAAATATTGAGGCCATAGGACGGCCCTTGTCAATATCGTCTGGGGCGGTAAAACTACTAGCGCCGGCCCTGTGTACACGGTGTATGAACTAATTTTAGAAAATAGTGACATTTATTTCCGGAGAAGGCCGCTGAATATCTAAAATTACTTTTGCAGAAGGCGTTTTTTCCAAACAAAACTAATGTCAAATTAAAAATTTAGAAAAAAAAAACAGTTAAAAGCATTATGGCTAAGATTACTCTATCAAGTCATATTTCAGGGGAAAAAAATCAAAATTGATTCATCCGTTGAGGACAGGGTTGGCAAGTTTCTGCCAAGGTGGTTAAAACCACTGGTAGAAACCGGTTAAAACCGGCATGGCAAAAACCACTTTCTGTCATATTTGCGGCAAAAACTGGCAAAAACTCAAAAAATGATACAAAATTAATTATTGACATACAATACAAAATGAATGAAAAAAATAGTTAATTGTTAACCAAAGCACAATTTAATTACAATATCATCACAGTTCAAAATCAAATGCTGCATTGTTTGAACCCTGCAGTTGCCTCTTAGAAAAGGTGGTTTCTAAAATCTAAACAGTTTCTCAATTTATGCACAAATGAGAAACTTTAGAATATTTTTGCAACAGAAGAGCTAGCAAGCTCTGCATCAAGGAACAAGCATTGTTCGTGAAACTTTCATCTATTGTAATTTTTTTAAACTGGTTCGCCATGTAGTAACTGTAGTAGTGGCAAAAATTTGACTGAAAAATTAAGTTTCGAGAAATGTGACCAATTTGTTTTGCAAAGCTGTGACATTAGATATAAAATCTATGTTAATATTGGCAAGTAAAATTCTGGCACTTTCTTCTTGAAGAACGTGATAATTTCAATCACAAGCAATTTAGATGAAGCCTATAAGCGAGCAAATTACAATTAGTAGGTAAATATTACGAACATCTGGAATGGAATTCAAAAGTTGCTTTTCCGAACTAAATCAAGAGATAGGAATCATAGGATCAAATTATAGAATTTTTTTTTAAATGATGAAATGAAGTTTAATTTTTTAGTTTACTTAAACGAGTTTTATTTAGTAATTACTTGAATTATTAAAGACACTTTTAAGTTTTTGCCAGTTTCTGCCGGTTTTTACCGGTTATAAACTATTTTCTGCAAAAACAAGTTTATGCCGGCAGAAAGCCAGCCCTGGTTGAGGAGCTACGATTCCACTGACGGACACACAAATACACACTAACACACATGCACGCGTTAAACTTATTTTCGGAGCAAAAAATGATTGAATCCAGGACAAATAATTACTAAATAACTTTAAAATGATGATAGATTGTGCACTATTGAAGCATTATCATTCGATTTTTTTAATCTACAACGATGCAGCAAAATACTGTAGAATAGTGAATAGGAATAAAAGACTTGTAGAATAATTGTTAGTAGAGCCTTGTTGTACTGTGCTTACGAATGAGAGTTGGGCTGTAGAATCATAATTATTAGATCATTCTACGATAATATTTGATAGAGAATTAGTACTAATTGGTAAAATACCTTAAATAATGTTGGAACTATATTATTTTAATATTCAGTAAAACTGAAGTAAGAAATAATTATTTTTTACTGCACAACATTGTATAACACTTGTATCGGCGTTAGATTAAACGCCTTTTCCAATGCAAAAGCGATGAACTTATGGAGGAAAAGACATCCACCCAAAAGCTTTTGCCGGATGTACTTCATCCATAAGCAAGCTCATTTATTTTGTAATGAAAAAGGCGCTTCTTGTAACACCGGAATACCTGGTGCAATTAAACGTTGTAACTTCTAATTTTATTTTTCAAGCGAAGGTTCCAACTCTTATTCAGTAAAACTGTTCAAATAATGCGAAGAAAAATGCACAAGTGCTCTATTTCGTTGTAGCTGCAGAAATACTAGTATACAGTCACTATGTGTCTTGGAGAAGAATTTATTGCCAAGTATCACAAACAATTTTACTAGTTTTCCCCAAGTTTATTTCAAAACTAGGTGCATTCGCTAATGATAAATAAAGATGTTATAACAGTAGACACTTGTGAAATATCGTACAGGATGAATGATCTTTCTCTTTGGTAGAAAGGATGAAAAATAACTTCGAGATTTGATCTCGTACCTTTCCCCTTAAGAGACAGCAGGCATTAATCTAGTGAAGTTACAAATCTATCTCCCAGTATCTTGGAAAGTTAGAAATTTTCATTTCTCTTGCAGTCAAAATATTAAAAGAGCTTACAGTTTATCAATTTTATCTTTCTTTTTGTTATGTTTAAGTAATACTTATTGCAACACATTTTGCTCGTTTCTTTTTTTTTTTTTTTTTTTTGACAAAAGTCTTTGCTGTGTTTTATTTTCTGTTGCCCATAATAGCCCGGTAAAACACCACTTCAAATACGCAATTTTTCAAGTTTTTACACGTTCTGAAAAATTTACGCTACATAAACCCGTTTCTTATATTCTTTTATTTCTTTACAGAGTTAATTTTTATGACTTCAATAGCAAAATATTGTTTTACTTTTTTTTTTTTTTTTTTGTGAATTTAATAGTAGTTTTTAGCTAACTAAGTTTTTGAATCGAGTTTTGCAGCTACTTGAAATATATTTTAAAATTTGGGTTTTACGATTTATACTTTCTTTGAATTTCACTAAAATAGAAGTATCTCCGAAACACAAGCATGTAATATTTTTTTTCAAATTTGTACTTAAAAGGAATTTGTTAAATTGTACAGTTAGTATGCAAATCTAAACAATTATGAAGTTTAACCAGGGGCGGCTACAGAAAATTTTGGGGCCCGTCAAAAACGACTTCTACGGGCCCCTTCCATATTCTTTACCCCCTACATATATTTCGCGCCTCATTTAAAAAAATCTCGGCTCCCTTCAGGCTCGGACCCAGGCCAACAGGTGTCCTCTTTCCCCCTTCCCCTTGTGCACGTCCCTGAGTTTAACTATATTGTTTCACTTTATTTTTAAGATGGGATTTTGTTGGAATATGTTCAATGGAAACTGGATGGATAGACTGTTAAATCTTAAAGATTGGCGAAAAACGTATCACTATTTTAAGTCTCACAATCTTACAATGGCAAATGTTTTCTTTACTCATCCAAAAAAGAAATATGAAATTGACGTATGAATCCGAATGACTATTATTTTGACCATTTCATAGATTTTTTTTTTCTTTTTCACATGAACATTTGTGAGAAAAAGGTAACGCCGAACGACTGAACTCAAGGTTATGAATATTCAAACTTTTGGCTTGACCTCTTTTACCCTAATGTGGAGGAGATCAGGGGTACCCACGGGGGGGGGGGGATTTTCAAAATTTTTACTTTATTTATTTTATTTTTTTTTAATTTATTTTTAATTTAAGTTATTTATCTTATTTCATTTTTTAAATTCTGTTTATATTTTATTTTATTTATTTATTTAGTTTTTGTGTGTCATTGGCGTAGCACAGAACTTTTCTACAAAAATAACAATAATAATGATAATAATTAAAAATAAATAAACAAATAAATAAAAAATATATTAAAAAAAATAAAAATAATAAACATATTTAAAAAATAAATAAATAAATAATAAAAAAAGGGAAAGTGGGTAGAGAAAAATTGGGTGAGGGGATTTGCGCTATTGAACTGGGGGGGGGGGGGATCATTAGCTTTCTCTTATGTTTTGTTCTTTTTTCCGTATTATCTACTCGTAGTTTGAAAAATATTACGAACTTCTCTAATCGATTCGAATTAATTGATCATTACTCATTTGTAGTTTTGTGAGTTTCTACTTAGGTAAAAAAAAAGTTCTTTCAAAAATATTTTATTTAAATTTGTATTGTTGTTTTATTATGATTAATTACATTTTGACACTGAAAATTTTCATTCGTTCATCAAACAATTATTTTTTTACAAATGCATCGCATAGTTATCATTCAGAAAATGTAATAATATAGTGAAGTACCGTTACAGCGAACTTCGTCATGACGAGAATTTCGTCGTAATGGTCTCCATTAATATAATGGCAATTAAATCGGGACTGAAAATTTATATCGCTTAAACGGATATTTCGTTGTATTGGTTTTCGTTGTAACGAGATCTTGCTGAAAGTCTTCTAAAAAAAAAGGTAACACATTTCCTGAATTTCTATTTCCTAGGTATCAGTTTTTCCTGCAAGTGAAGCAAGACATTTATCAAGGTCGATTGCCCTTGACTTATGACTTGGCCGCGGAACTCTTTGCCTATACCATCCAGTGTAAGTACTTTTTCCGATTGGTTTTTTTGCTAGAATAAATCACTAGTCCATTACTAGAGGTGGGAGAGATAGCAGGGCACTTATCTCCCCGCATTTCAAGTGGCGGTCTTTAATTGTGCGCCAAATTAGGTTTGTTGAAGCATTGTGTTTCTTTTTTTCTCCCTCTCTCTCCCCTCTTCCCTCTTTTTTTTCCGTACCTGTGTTTGTTTTTATTAAAGCATTTCGTTTTCATTTATTTTTAGGCGCGCATTACGCATTTTCTAAATTAAACAACCGGTCTGGGACACAAAAATCGTCAAATTTTGCATTTTATTTATTTATTTATTTTTTTAAATCATGTAAAAACTTTTCCATTTTTTTCTGCTTAAAAGAACGTAGGAGTCCTTGTTTCTATCTCAATTCGAACGAAAGATATAATTATTTTTATTGCATGCATTTAACTAATAGTATTATACTTAACTTTAAAACTTTGAACGAGTTTTTCTCCATGATGCAATTTTTGCCGATTTTTTGCATTCAAACTCTTTCAGACAAGAACTGATCAAGATAAAGTATGAAACTTGGAGCATATTTTTTTCAAACGTTTACTTTAATTTTTATTCGGCAAATTTGAAAGAAAAAAAAAAACGTTTTCTGTAAAAAAAAAAAAATGATTTTTTTAAAAGCATTTTTGAATTTTTCGAAATTTTTATTC
The DNA here is from genome assembly GCF_026930045.1 of Uloborus diversus. Taxonomy (NCBI): domain Eukaryota; kingdom Metazoa; phylum Arthropoda; class Arachnida; order Araneae; family Uloboridae; genus Uloborus; species Uloborus diversus. The sequence continues at coordinate 176,693,882 of NC_072734.1, forward strand.
AAATATTTTCTATTTTTTATTGAATTAATATTTTTTAAACCGCCTATTAAAAATTAAAGCTTAAATATTTGTGCATAATTTTTTGAAACAAATTTGAAAATTGACCGAGAATGTTTTTATTTTTAGCGATAGAAAGCAAAAAAAAAAAATTTTTTTTTTTTAATATTTATGTTATGATTTTGTTTATTAAAAAGATGGTGAATCAGTGCAAGAAATTTCAAAACTCTTAACTGTTTAATAATTTTGTTTAATGTGTCTCGGACCCCCTTAAAGCTGAATTACTCATTCTAGACTACTTTTTTAATTTTGAATTTCAAAAGTTTATGCTTATATTTTACAAATGAACTTTGTTTGTAAATCAGGGTTGCGGAGTCGGATTGAAAATGACTTTGACTCCAGCTCCAACTGTTGAAATTTTAGAGCCTCTGACTCCGACTCCTTTATCCCCAAAGTCAGTCCGACTGTGACCCCATGACTCTGATTCCGCAGCTTTGTCAGAGTTACGATCTTGGAGGGAAAATGAACAACTCCGACAATTTTGAAGCGTTCGATTCTTGACTATGGCTCCATAGCCCTATTATAAATAAATTTGTAATTATCAAACACGATAAAACATTTATCATTAAAGTAATATTGTCACCTCAACGTTGTAATGTGCTCTGAAATTTTTCAACCATTTTATATTTGTAGGATAAAGTTACATTGAACAAAACTTGAATGTTTCCAAGAAACTATAGGTATGGAAAATGTCGTTCTTTTTAAAGATCCGTTCATTAGAGGATCATTCATTTCGTTTACCCGTTCATTGAACTCGTTCGTGATTTTTTTTGAATGAACGACTTCGTTCATTCAAAAAAATAAATAAACAGTTAATTAAAAATAATCAAATATAAATTATTAAAAATTATGAATTAATTAAACATAAATAGTTTTTTAAAAAACCCGGAAGTAGGCTATTAAAATAATTAAACCTAATTCATTAACTTACTAGCACACACAAGATGGCGACAAAAAGCTGAAGAGCAAATAGTACCGAATGCAAATCAATTTTACTTAGATTGTTTATTCATGAATATATATATATATATATATATATATATATATATATATATATATATATATATATATATATATATATATATAGAGAGAGAGAGAGAGAGAGAGAAATAAAAATATTTACATAAATGTGTCAAGTAAAAATTAGTGAAACAAATGTACTTCCAGTGTTCTCCTAGGCTTGCCAGGTTTCCGAAATGTTCAACCGGAACATCGGAATGCCACCCCCCCCCCCTCGCGAGTATTCAAAACGGTACCCAATCCTGGCTGGTATTTAAAGTGTTTTAAAGGATATTTTATTATCAATGTTATAAATATGGTTACAGGACCTATGGAACCTAAACCAGGGGCAGTAGTAATGACATCCTACATGTTAATATTTATATGTTACTTTAGTAAGAAGAAACACTTTGAATAAAGAATAAAAATTTAAGCAGTATTTATATCAAGTTTTAATAGGTTAGAACTTTTTTTAAGGAATCTTTTTTGGTTTCAATCTTATAAAATCCTCACAAGCTAATCCGATATTCATTTTACAATTCAATGCTACATTTTTAGTATTATTTTTAGATTTTCTTGGTCATCTTTAATCCAAATTTATCTTTTACCAGGACGTGAAGTAAACTGGCAGGGACACCGTGATTTTGTCTGAAAATTGGGACTGTCCCGGTCATAGAGGGACGTCTGGCAACCCTAGTTCTCCCAAGGGATTCAGAACCGTTCGTCGTTCAAAAAACGGTCGTGCGTTATTTAAGAAATCGTTATGTAACATTCATTTTAAAGAATCTTTCATTCATGAACTACACATCCGTACAATTAACAGACTATGAACCAAGTCGATCATGCAGTCAAATTCAGAAATCATTCTTCTGCTTTCCTTTTCGAAATCGACTTTTTAAATTCATGCTTCCTCCTTCATTTTCACGCATCGTTAGCGTTCATCCGAAATACAACCATGAGAGAAGTAACAAAACCATTTATTCAAAAAATTAAATAGTCGTGCACCATGTCTTCAAAGCGAGATATTAACGAACGTTCGATCGAACGTAATAATGGCTTCAATAAAAATAATACCTTCCCCTCCCCTTCCATTGCAATAACGATCGTCGCTCAAGAGCGTCTGTTATTGCCGACGTGGGTATATGTATGACGTCACCTGAATTTAATTTGAACCAGAAAGGGAGCTGAAACAACGATAATCTTTCCTCCCACGTGATTACATAATTGGATCTTAGAAGAGACGCATTATTATTTTTTTTTGATCTTAAATCTATTTTATTTGTTCCTTTTTGCGATTCGTGGGATGTTTTTTTCACCGTGATGCCAACAATGAAAAATTAAATTTTACAAAAAAAAAGAAAGAAAGCAAGAAAGAAAAACTTTTAATTACGGTTTTCTCATGTAAATGTTTGTAGAACGAAGATTAAAAAAAAAAAAAAAAAAAATGCTTGGAAAAAATTGGATTATAGTGTTTCGTAAAATTTAATTTGCTGCTTTTTTTTACTTAATTAAATCTAATTGCCTCAGCGACAAAACATTTATAAGAGCAAAAAAAATGGCTTGTTTGAAGTTTAAAAATATACTGTGTACTTTTCACGTGAAATGCCAGGAAATATTTGATTCTAAGTTAACTACAAATGCATACTTCAGATTGTTCTTTGAGCAATTACATTTTTTGTGCTTATGGTTCTATGATAACCTAAATACGATTAATCGAATTGTGTCTGACTAAAAAAATAATTCGCAAGCACATAGTACTTTTTTTTAAATCAGAATTCCGAATCATAAATGTAACCTTCCCCCTTTTTTTTCTTTCTTTCTTAAGAAGAATTTCAACGAACTGGGTTTTTATTAATTCATAACCTCTGAAAAATATAAAATTTTGCATGCAGATGTTAAAGAAAATACAATAAAACAGAAAATATTAATTTACGGAATTTGTATTTGAGTGAAATGGAGAAAGAGAAGCAACGTTTTCCGGTAAAGATTGTTTATTTGTTCTTACAAACTCCACTTGCGATTTTTTTTTTTTTTTTTTTCAACCTTACCTTAAATTCAATTTTCTTTTCGGGAGTTGAATAAGCCATTTTTCTTTTACTGCATGCATCAAAAATTTACAAAAAAAATATTAAAATAATAACGATAAAATGCACTTCATTACATAAATTTAAGTTCTTTGACTTCCAAGTTCAATTTCTCAGATTCTATTTCACGCGAAAGAAAAACTTTTCCGCCAAGAATAATGCTGGAAAAGGCTTTAAATTAAACATTCAAGGTTTAAAATGTTAACGTATCAAAACTTAACAAAGGATCTTAACGTTAGGAAGTCTTTTTATTTTTATGCCAAGAAAACGGCAAGAAATCACATATCATAGATAATATCATAAAGAAAGGGAGAAAATTATACCTCTTCATTGAGGAAATCAGTCCGTCATAGAGAAAATTATACCACTTTATAGCTTTCCAAAAAAAAAAAAAAAGCAGAAATGTTACCCGGTTTCATACAGTTAAAAGCCATTATTTTTTTTTATTTTACTTGTTTGCTGGAAGAAAATAAATTCAGCGAAAGTGTGTTTAGGAGACTATTTAAAATTTACTTGTGATTACCAGTAATATTTCTCTACTTCTTTTCAAAATATCTTAATACTTATTTACTTCATTAAAAAACTAAATAAATAGCACGTTAAGAATGAAATTATGCTCCTTGAAACATTTTTGCGATTTTGTGCTATTCTAGTGGTTGGAATGCAATCTCATTACTTACTTCGACTAATTTAAACATGGTGAGTTTATGTTGCAGAACTATCAAGCTTGTGTTAGTGCAGCAGAATCTCGTTTGTCCAGATCTCCGGTTTTTCCAGATAAAATTTGAAGAATAAAAAAAAAGATGTAATTACTTGAATAATAATTTAAATTATGATGCCAAGAACGGAACTTTCTTGGCATCTAATTGCACTAAGTATTTGCTTTTTATTTTGATTAAATATAGAGCTCGTGCATAGGTAGTGCAATAAATTATACTTATGTAACAAGAAGTGGTACCCGCACGGCTTTGCCCGTAATAGAAAAATTAAAAGGTCTTTTGGTTCGCCTGTATAATGTATGGTGAATTTTCTCGCCAATTGGCTTGTACTCATGTTAAGCTTCCACATTATGATAATTTCGTATCTCGCCAATTGGCTTGTGCCTATGTTACGGTTCTACGTTATGATAATTTCGTAATTTACTCGTCCATCTTATTATAGTTTTGTTCTTAAAATTGAAATAGAAAAAGAACCACATCGAATTTTCGAAAAATCGCTTCGAGGTGCACACCCCCATATTACAAACTAACTTTGTGCCAAATTTCATGAAAATCGGCCGAACGGCCTAGGCGCTATGCGCGTCACAGAGATCCAGACATCCTACAGACATCCAGACATCCTCCGGACAGAGACTTTCAGCTTTATTATTAGTAATAGTAATAAACACATGGTCTCGTTTGAAGGAGAAGAAAGTGTTGGATTTATTAATGAGTTCAGACGGCGGGCGCAAAGATATTTTTTAACAATACAGTGAAACTTCAATAGGTCAAAGTTGCAGAAAAAGCAAAAAAAAATAAAAAAAATTGAGTTATCGAAAATTCGGTTTATTGAAAACAAAAACAAAACTGTAGAATAAAATAAAACACTACACTAAAACTCATTAAATTTATAATATTTATTAGCAAAAATGATGGAATAATTAGTCAAGGATATTTATATATATATATATATATATATATATATATATATATATATATATATATATATATATATATATATATATATATATATATACTCTTGACATTCTTAATGTGTAATATAATATTTAAAAAAAAAGAAATGTTTGTAGCAAGGAAAATTTGACGTTGGGCATGAAATAAATTTCTTCCGATTGAATATTTCGACTCAAATAAATTCGTCTTAATGAAAATAAATAACATTAATTCTCCATTCAGTTAGACTAATAAAGATTCACTCCGGCTTATCGAAGTCTTCGGCTCATATAAGTTTGACTTATCGCAGTTTCACTGTATTTTAGTGTTTAATGTGAATACAGTGATGTTGTATTATTCAACTTAAGTGATTTAACATGTAATTCCAGCGGAACTCGGAGATTATGATCCTAAACGACATGTGCCCGGTTATTCAGCAGAATTCAACTTTGCCCCGAACCAAACAGCGGATCTTGAATCCAAAGCAGCTGAAATCCACAAAGGACTATGGTAAATCTATAATGTTTATGATTTTTATGAAATTGCTCAAAAATCTTACATATAATTTCTCTAGTCCGTTTTTCTGTCCGTTCGCGAGATCTTTCTTATTCATTTATCGAATTCCATGATTTGCCCCTCATTTTAAAGCTTATCGTGCCGACTAATGACGAAAATTAGACCCATGGTCTAATTATTTTTAAACTTAAAAACAAAAAACACTTTCAAAAAATACATAGGAACTAAAAAAGAAAAAAAATTACTGACTACTCTTTCATACTATTTCCTACCGAAACCTGGAAATGAAATTTATTTTACGATTCCAGCACAAAAATCAACTAAACTAAGCAACCAATTGTAAAATAAAAACTGTTTTTAATTACTGTGCGGTTAACGATTGTAATACCTAGCTAATTATATATGGTTTCTTAATTTTTAATTTTTATTCACCTTTTGAAGTCGGTGCCTTCTATAAATTACCTAACCCAATTGGCTACCCGTCGAATCCTAAGATAAGCACTAATTTAACTAAGCACAAAATTGGTTTTTAAAACCAAACTTAAGCAGTAGTTTATAGGAGGCACCGACTTCAAAAGGTGAATAAAAATTAAGAAATCTTTTGTAATTTGTTAGGTATTTCAATAGTTTATCGTAAAGTAATTAAAAATCAGTGTTTTTTTTATAATTGGGTGCTTAGTTTAATTGGTTTTTGTATTTAAATTGTAAAATAAATTTCATTTCTAGGTTTGAGTAGGAAATAGCATGTAAGTGTAATCAGTTATTTTCCGCTTTTTAGTTCTTAAGTGTTTTTTGGATGGCGTTTTTTTTTTTTTAATTAAAAAAAATAATATTTTTTTTTGCTTTTTAGTAGTGTAAATATAAAATAAGTACGTAGGATAGAGTATATGGTACATGACGTTGAAGCCTTTCTTACGTGCATCTCGAGTGAGAAAGCGTCGAGCACAAGAGTCTGAAAACAGCTAAGATGAGCACGATAGAGAAAGAAATGGACCACAGCGTATCGGAGACTTCCGACGACTGTTCAGAAAGGCTTTCTTAAATGCGCAATTATGTACAAAGAAAATTATCTTCATCATCAGTTCGACTTTGTCAAAATTTGCTCCCCGAAAGCAAATGCACGAGTTACTACAAATCCAACAGAAATCGCTTTGAATTAACCCATAAAATTTGAAGAGTTTCCTCGATTTCTCCAGAATCCCATCTTCAGATCCTGACCACTTGGAAAGTTTTTCCCTTTCAAACAAAACAAAAAAAAAAAAAAAAAAAAAAAAAAAATGAAATTGGTTCATGTGTGTTCGAGTTATCGGGGGACATACATAAAAAGATTCCGACGAATTGAAAACCTCCTCCTTTTTTGAAGTCTAGAAAAAAATTATTAACCTGCATAATTTTTTTTGCGATGAGGACTAAAAAATAATCGTCGTTCTTCTCTAAGATTTATTTTTGTGCTAATTTAATTGGAACCACTTAAATGTCAATGTATGTATAATTTTTTTTTTCCAGTGGAACTGTTCCTGCTGTGGCAGAACTTAATTTTTTAGATCGAGTCAAATGGCTTGATATGTATGGTCTTGATCTCCATCCAGTTTTGGTGAGTTAAGAGTTGATTTCTTACAAATCAGGGGTGTATGAAATTTAAATCAGATGAACAATATCAACAGAGATTTAAATAATGCTTTAATCAAATCATAAAAACAACAACTTAGATCAATATTTGTTCAATAAAAAAGAAATTCGATAAAGAAATATTGAAATTGACGTTTGTAAAGCCATTGAAATATAGCATTGTGCTATTCGCAACTTCAGAGCTCGAATACGCTAACTTGCGGTGATGAACACTACTGCCGAAAATGGTAAAACATTTCATTCCATGTGTTTTCTTTGGGGTAAATTACAGGCTTCAGACAAATTGTGGTGCAATGTAATTTCAGAAGAATAAAAAAAGAAAACTTCCCACAAACACGATGAAAAATTAAATGTTATTCAGTAAGCGACAAGGCAAGTTGTAAGTTACGGCATTTGTTTATTTTACCTTTCATCCGCCATTAGACAGAGGCTGCAGCGCCCCCTATAGTTTATTGGAGCAGCGAATATTTCAATCACGTATTTTTCGGAAAACGGTAAAGTTACGAAATATCAGCATAAGACAGGTAAACACCAAGTAGAAGACACTCTATAACAAATAAATACCTTTGTGCTGAAAGTTAAAATAATCAGTTATCCAACGTTTTGAAGCACAAAAAATGCCAATTACAGCAGACACGTGTTTCGGTGTTACAAGGAAAACCTTTTTCAATGCAAAAAAGTATGAGCTTCTGGATGAAATGCATTGAAAAAGGTGTTCCTTGTAAAACCGAAACACGTGTCTGCTGTAATTGGCATTTTTTGTGCTTCAAAACGCTAGATAAAAAAACGCTGGAAACATCAAGATCGCAAGCACCCAAAATGGTGCGCATCAATTTGAAGCGTGATTTGATATTTGAGCAGTTGAGTCTGAAACTGGGTATTCAACATCAAGATCGCAAGCACCCAAAATGGTGCGCATCAATTTGAAACGTGATTTGATATTTGAGCAGTTGGGTCTGAAACAACCCGGTTTGAGTAGACCTAATATGCAAATCAAGCAGATGTTCTTGATTGCTCTGTAATTGTTGGCTGATGACAGCATCATTTTTACAATTAACTGAAGATGCTTCCCTGCAGACATACAATACCCGTCCGACATAGATGCAATTAACGAGAAAAGAAGTGAAAAATTCCTCAAGAAAATGTGCTTTGAAATAAAACTGACGAGGATCTAAAATGCGCTGTCAAACTCTTAGTGATAAAACGTTCTTCATACAGTTGCATCAGAATGGCCTTTGCTGGCACAAGGAGAGGAAACGGGTGAAAAATGACTTATGAAATATTCATTTTTGACATCACGAGGAAAAAACATTTCTTTTTGCGAAAATTTTGTTTTGAACTATTATCTCCGGAAAACTTTTTCATAAATAAATAAATATTCAAAGCGTCTCTTATCCCAATGTTAACCTGCATTGCCTATGTTGTGTGTTACTTGTGCTTTGAATATTTTCTCAAAATCAAAAAGAAGTGCATGTGTACACTGAAGAAACGAACATGGTATCTTTCAGCAATACATTCATCTCATTAATTTCAAACAATTATCAAAAAATATTGCGTAGTATACAAGGACGGATCCAGGAAATATTCAAACAGAGGGCAATTGATTTATATTTTTATAAATTCCCGCTCCTCAACCCCCCCCCCCCCCCCCCCTTTTTTTTTTAATTCTATTTTTTAGAAAATTCCGGAGGAGCGCACTGAAATCCATCCATTAAACTTATTGTCATCAAAGGTGCTGTACAATTTACTTTTTTCGGACTTCAATTTAAAAACTTTCCAGGGGAAAACCCCCGAACCTCACCTAATATAATCTACAATTGTCTAAAATTGAGTTTGTGAAACTTCAGACAATTTCTTAAACAAAGTTTCAATCCCTATCACCAAAATGCTTAGAGATGTGCTACAGTAGCGATTTCAAGTCAATTCTGAAAATTTTCCGAGGGAGAGCCCTCACTTTCGTAAGAATATTAAAGGTCGTATAAAATTCCGTTTTTGGAACTTCAATATCGAAAATATGCCGAGGGTGAGTTTCTGCAGCTTGGCTCAAGGAGGGGGCGATCGTCCCTCCCTTGTATCCGTCCTTGATAGTACATTAAATAGTTTCTTGTACATAACACAGCACTAAGATGTATAGGGTGTTTATTAAGCCACTGAATAAAGAAATTGTAAAGAAAAAAAATAAAAAAAGCTTTCAGATTCATACATATTTTGTTTTTATTTTAATACTTATCGCAAAAAGCTTTCCCCCACAAGTAAAAGTTGAGCGCTGTTGTTGGCACTGAGTTGTTTTTTTTTTTTTTTCATAGACGCCATTTTTAGTTTTTGATGTTAACCATTGAGAATGAATAAAAGGTGGAGAGCGTGAAACATTCAAAGTTTGAAGCAAGTCATGTGAAAAAACTTTAAAGTAAAAAAAATTGGAAGAAATCTTTCACTCAATTCACGTAAAGCGTGTCTCCTATTCGTCGTAGTTGAAACGTGTGACTTAGGATCTGTGCCTCAGCGTTCCTAAGCCGTTGATTGGACTTGCTCTCTTCAGTTACTAGTTCTTGCTCTGAGATGTTAACGCCACATACATCACTATGGTTACTAATGTACTGAAAAGGAAACGAAGCTGTAAAAGATATGAGCTATGTATGAATCTGAAATAGTTTTTTTTTTTTTTTTAATAAATTTTATTCATGAATTCAAGATTTTATAAACACCCTGCTGCATTCAATACAAGCCAAATCTTCCAAGCAAACGCTGTTACTTTATTACGGAGAAAACATAATTTGTTCCAAATAAAAGAAACATAAGAAATATTGCTGCATTATTAAATGAATTAATTTTAGTGCAAAAAAATTGCAAATGACTGCAGACTCGTGTTTTGGTATTACATGGAACCCCTTTTTCAACGCAAAGAAGTGTGAGCTTTTGGATGAAAAAGTCATCTGAGGAAACAAAAGACAGTATAAATGGCAAAAAATGTAAATTAATAAAATAAACAAGACGACACCTAGAGCCGAATCCAAGAACTCACCTTTCTTTGCATTGAAAAAGGGGCTCCTTGCAACCCCGAAACACGTGTCCGCAGTAATTTGCATTTTTCGTGCATTAAAACGTTGGTAATTCATTCATTTGATTTTCAAGAACAAAGGTTCATTATTCGTTATTGCTGCAATGATATATCAGTGACTGACACTCTGCAAATATATTGCATACATCCCGTTTTTATTAACTGAATGACTCTCGTAGTAACTTCTTTTCAAATATTTTTCTCGTGATTTCTATTTTTTAATCATTTTTTTTTAGTAAACCTAGTGTAACACATTACTGTTTGACCGCGGATTGTATGTAATTTGGCAATCTGCCAAGTAAAGACGATTCCATGTGAATGAATCTAGCAGGGGAGAAGGGAAAATAACGATGAGATTTTTATGCACGCGTTTCATAATGTCACTAGAGCCTTATTCATTTATTGCATTCTCAAAAATAAAATAAGGGGAAACAAAAATAGTTACCATGGAAACAACAAAAAGAAAAGAAATTATTTTCATTTCGTTCAAGAAACTAAAAGCAAAATGGTAAGCTAAAAACTTCGTTGTGAATAAATAAATCAATTAATTTTTGCCGTGAGAATATAGATCGAATATACTTTAGATATAAATTTTGCTGAGAGTAAATTTTCATTTTTACAAAACTAATGCTAAATAATAGAGAGGCAAAAGTGCACATCTGTAATAAACCAACTAACATCCCTATAAACTAATAGATACGTCCATTTCCGCCTATAAACCGGATATTAGCCTTTCCATGTAATCAATGGTTAGACAGTAACTTGTTTATTCGAAACCAATTCGTTTTTCGAATATCTTCCGGCGATAATTAGTAGTCTGTTATCTTAAACCGATCGAAACTGTTCAATGAAGTTCTTTCATCATAACTAATGCAGATTTTAAATCAACTTTGTTGCGCGTAAAGCAAAAAATATTTTTGATTCAGTGCTCGCGAGTTACCTTTTTCGCTTCTAATTAATTAACAGAATTTATAAACAAGATTTTTTAAAAATGTTTTATCATCTTTTTTGTGCCTTTGATTTATGCCCAAGAAAAAAAAATCTTTTGAATAGTTTTAAAGTCACAAAAGCAGTTCGAAAATAAAATATTAACAGCATTAGATAGAAATAATGTTAACATGGCTTTAAGCATAAGATGTGCAAAAAGCCAGAAACATTCAATTGCCATAAAAAAGTGCTTTTTTTTTTCTTTTTCTTTTCTTTTCTTTTCTTTTTTTTTTTTTTTAACTGTTAGATCTTAAAATGAGATATTTATTTTGAGACTTTTGTTTAGATTTTTATATATTTTTAAATCACTGAAAATTTGTTTACGCACACAGAATATTCAGTTCTTTCATCTTGTCACTGATATATTTTTTGATGAATTTTCTATTCGGTACTGAAAATATTTGCAAGTTCATTTTTGAACGAAGCTCGAAAGATGAAATAAATATTGCTGAAAGGATATTACTGATAAGGTAGCAAAGGGATGAAAAGAACACGTTATCAACTTATCATTTTAAAATAGTCAAAAGAAAACACGATAAACTTTTGATATGTATTTTTGCAAGGATTGTGTAAACAATAACAGACTGAGAAAAGAATTCCCCCGGGTAGTATCGGTATTTTTGCTTTTCCATCTTCGGAGTCCCAAAATTATTTTATTTTCTGAAACGGGTTGTTTTTACATTATGATATGTTTAAGTAAAATTCTGAGAAGTATTTCATAAAGTAAAGGCCAAAAAGCACAAGTTGCAGATCATTGCCAGCACGTGTTTCGGTGTTACAAGAAACGCCTTTTTCAATGCAAAAGAATAAGCTGATGGATGAAGAGACATCCGACAAAAGCGTTCCTTGGAACGCCGAAACACGTGTCTGCAGTAATCTGCAATTTGTGCTTTGTGACGTTGTTACTTTTTATTTTACTTTTCAGCACAAAGGTATTTATTTAACTTATTTCAGCAAGGATTATCAACTTTGGATTAGTTTCCCATTAATTTGTAATAATCGAATATTGAACCACTGAAGAATTATTTAAACAAATTTTAATTTTAATATTTGACATCCAAAAAAAGTATCAGAAAAGAAATTTTTAAATGCTTGAACAAATATAACCAGATTAACAATGCCCAGAAAAGAAATTGATAAAACAGCAAAAATATTACTCTTTTAATCTGAACATCTAATGTTGAAATGTAATAAGAAATTGAAAGAGAAAAAAAAAAAAAAAGAGAGAAGATAAACCACATCTTTTCAATATTTTCCTAAAAAATGTACTTATCTTAGTCGGTTGTAACTTATAAAAGGAGAAATTCTTCATCGGATTCATAAAAAAAGGGATTACGATTAAAATGATAATGGGGTGGTTTCCTTCAGTCAAAAGTACTACTTTTAGTCACTGAAATTGATAGAATGAGTAAAAAAAAAATAACATGGACCCAGAAAATACTTTCATTTTCCTAACAGTTTTTTTTTTTTTTTTTTTTAATTAATATTTTAAAATGTCCGATTTTGAAAACAAGGCGTGGTCTTTATGACGTTACAAATGACGCAATTTTCCGCATCTTTCTACCACGTTTCCACGTTATGATAATCAAGCAGCGAATTAGATATTGCGCTCTACGCTTGCTATCAACCATATCGTTGCCAATACACGTGAGTAAAGATGCGAATTAAATATTTTGCACTGTGAATGGCAACACTGAATGGCATTTTATCATTTGTGATGTCATCGGCAGAAGTCGTGGACAATTGAAGCGTACCGATTTAAGTAATTTTTTTAAAATATTAAACATAAACAAATTATTTAAAAAATGGTCATATCCTTTGTTTTTAAGCATGCTCTTTCAGAAAAAAAATACTTTTAAAATTTTGGAAACCACCCCATTTATCCAGTTATATGCAATTAAACAACTGTATCCCTGCCGAAATAAAAATAACTGACATTTAAATCAGATGATCTTTAAGGGCATAACAAAAGTTGGTGTAAAATTAATTGTCTTAACTTTACATTTAAAAACCGGATCATTTTTCAAAAGCGAAAAGAAAAGAGAAGAAAAAAAAGGAACTTCTAGTTCTGATGCTTTCTGTAAATCGTTTGGAAATATCAAAGCAATAACCCTCTTCTACCGAAATTTTCAAGTTCTTCTTTCCGATTTTTCGAAAGCTTTAGTTTTCAAGAAATCCCGAAGAAAGCCGACACGTTAAGTGCTCGATTTGCAGCAAAGTTTGAAACTCTTGAAACAAAAGCAACTTTCATTCTAAATTGAAGAAAGAAAAGTCCGAAATTGAAGCTCAGCTTTCGCCTTGCAGTTACGGTTGGGGTTAAAAAACGCTTTGAACTAAACTGGGGGTACGGGAGGATTTATTGACATTCTCTTCTTCCAGGATAATACTTTACCAATTTTTTATATCACAGTTAGAACCAATTTATCAGTTAGTGCGAAGTTTGAGTAAAATCATGTATGATTATTATTTTAGGGAGAAGACAACATAGAATATTTCTTAGGCTTGACTCCGAGTGGTATCTTAGTTTTACGTACGAAGACGAAAGTTGGAAATTATTTTTGGTAATATGCTGCTTTTATTAAAAGTTTACAACTTTTGATAAATCAATCTTAGTTTATCAGTTTTAGTAATTATCTTTGTTTACAAAATATGCATGAATAATTTTCTAGACAAACATCATTGTGTTACTTAGCCATTTTTCGTACTTATTCTTGTTTCTTTGCGCAAAAAACCTTATTTTGGGGTAAGTTAACTGAATATATAACCCGTATGTGGGATCTAGTAGGAAATCTGCAATAAAGTACGAGGAAAAATTAGCATGATTCAAGAAGATAAAATTTAAAACGGAAACAAACATCAAAGTGTTTTAGGAAGACAAATATTAGTGGGTAAAATGCATAAATCTTATGTAACTCTTTAAGTAATACTGTGGGTTTGTTAAGATTTCTTCTTCTTTTTTTTTTCGAAAAAGCCGACTTTTATTCATTTAGAATCGTATACGGCTCTTAAAACGGCAGTGAACTGTATTTTGAAGCATAACAAAAATAAAATTAAAAAAAAAAAAAAAAAAAACTTTGGAATATTTTTAACTGATATTTTAGGTAATCTCACAAAAGGTTCTCTAGGTTGATTTTTCATAGAATTATAATATTGCTTCAGACCCTTTATTTATTTATTTATTTTAAATATCAATTTTATGATTCATAAAAATAAAATTAAAGTTAAAATTTTCAACTTCGTATAACGTGTTTTAATTGCTGAGTTGATTCATAAATTTATACATTAAAAAACTGCCTTATACATGGTGGTTTATATATTATACGCAGAAATGGCAAAATTTACTGTAGATATTTTCGCAGAAGAATCTGAAAAAACCAAGGAGACATTAGCATGGAGCTGCAAAAGTTTAACTTTTTTTAATTATAAAAATGCAAATAGAGACAGGATACCAGTACGAACTTCACTTGTTTTTAATGAATACATGAAATTTGAATTTTTCAAAAATTATTATATTTATTTTATTATATTATTATTTTTTTTATCAATTTTTATTTTCCCAGTTTTAGTATTGTGCTTAATTTTGAAAATACAAAAATTTCTCTTCTTATTTTTAGGCCTCGAATCACAAAAGTTTACTATAAAAGGAAATATTTTATGATTCGGGTTCGAGATAAAAACGTAAGTTTTTACCTTTTATTTTCATCTCGTACGTAAATACGAAACCTCTTTTAGCAAATAAATTGGAAAACTGCAAAGTTATATGATTTCTAATAAATAATTTCAATAAAATGTTTATTTACTCTAAAACTTATGACAGTTAATGGATTATGAAGTACTAGCGCTTATTGATAAATAATATTACTATTTTTCGTTTAATAGCATACAGAAAATGTAATGCGCTTAAAAATCTTAAGAAAATGTATTTAATAAGACATGTAACAAAATAGAGACGATGAATTTTATTGAAGCGAAAAAGAAACGATTAGGTTTTTTGAGTTATTAAAAAAAGCAATTCTGGGATTGTATCTGAACCAGTACGCAAATCAATGCGTAATATTTCTTTCCTTTTTGTGGGTTGAGCATTGATTTGTCAGCACAATTCATGCAGAGAAAGGATTACTCATTGATCTTCCTACTGTAAAGAAATGAAAAAGTCTAGTGCACCTCAGGACTGTTGGCTCTCGTCGGACGAGTCCGCTTCAGAACCGGATGAAAATAATGGCGAAACAAGTTTTTTTCGTGCAGTGCCGTTGTTTGTTTACTGTAAGAAATAAATTTCAATTGAAAACTCGCGCCAAACTCCGGGTTAAAGTGCACTATGTTGGAATCTTCACTTTGCGATTGCGCTTACTGTCCTCTCCATTTCCTATGAATTCGATAGTTTTGACCCTTCTACCGAACGCCGACTCTATCAGCTCACCCAAGTAGCACGCACGGTGGAAAAGATGGTGGACCAACGGTGGCTATCGGCAGAAACCGGTGGTTAATGGTGAGCTGGCAAAGCAACGATGGCCTTACAGCTTCTGGGCATCGTTGGGCCAACCGTGAATATTTTTGATGGCCATCGTTAGGAAATTGTTAGGTAGCAGATCGTTGGCCTTTCGCTGTGAAATAGTTGAGTAACGGCTGTCAAAGCGGACATTGCCTACCGTTGACCAACCATCCCCCAACCGTTTGCGCTACTTGGGACACTGTACTAGCACGCGGTATCAGGAACTTTCTATAGAATTCACCATCTACATCAGGCCGATTGGTTAAAGCTCCTGTACAGGCGAAAGGACTCTTCCATCTCCCATGCCCTTAGCAATGTAGGCAATGTTTGAAAAATCACTCATTTAATTTCAAAACCCGGTTCTGGTTCTTTCCCGATGTACAAAATTTGTTTAAATGATTTATAATTTGTAACATATGTGATTATACTTTATTTTAATTTTTTTTTTTTTTTTTGCGAATGTACAATTTTAGAATGAAGAAAACACGTACGGATTCGAACTGCCCAATAAAAAGGCCTGCAAGCATCTGTGGAAATGCTGTGTGGATCATCGAGCTTTTTTCAAGTAATTATCAAAAGAGAAAAACTAACTACACAATGCACATATTATGTTGTCACCAGGGCCTGATTACCCCCAAATGGTTGAAATTGTGTTCGCTAATGGCTAAAACTGTAAAGTTTGACGACAGGGGGACAAAAAAGTGTTTGACCCAGGGCTTTCCCGATATCTTAATCGGACCCTGGTTGTCACTAAAGATTTAGCTTTTTAAATGATATACGACGCAAACAATAGCAGATAATCTTTAATTCAGTGCGTGTGTGTGTGTGTAGTTATCTCAGTTGTTACATTTAAATTGTTCCATTAAGCAATATTAGTAATCTTTAACTAAAGATAGTGTGTGCGTAGTTATCTCAGTTGTTCCATTTAAACCAATACATAAAACATACAAAGTTGTATTAATGCAGAATTTGTATTAAATTATGGAACTAATAGAGTTAGTATTTATAATAACTCTGTTACAAGAAACTAAACATTTTATATTGTGAACATATACTGCGTTCTTCGTTAATTTGAATTCTAGATAATGGAAGAAGTAGTAGCGTAAAATAGCGTTAACTGACTAACGTAAAATTGTGCCAGTGACAAGAATTTAAATTGTGCGTATGTTAAAACATTTAAAAATATGTTTCTATTTGATTTGATTTCACAAGCATATTTTTGAGGTACATACGTCGAAAAATGTCAGATCTAAATGTATTTACGTACATTCCTATCTAAAAAGAGGAAATGAAAAGGAAAAATAGGTCTTTTGACGCTAATGTCATCTTCGAATAGTTCGAAAATTCAAATATTATGCATCATTTGCCTTTTAAAAAATGGCTTTGGATTAACTGTTGAAAAACATCAGTTATATTGCTTCCGACATTCGAAGCGAAGCTTCTACCTCAGACCAAAGGAGGTTTCAGATACGTCCGCTACTGAACTAAAAAGAGTTATTTAAATATTTTTTCTGGAAATCTGCAAAGTGTGATTGCTATTATATGTATAGAAGTAGACTTTATCCAACGCTTTTCGAGAGTCTTTGTAAATGGTGTTTTGTGCACCAATAGATACTGTAACGGATCCGGCGAGACTTCCAACTTTCTTGAAAGGACGACACAATTCTTGATTAAAAGCACAGGAAATTTATTTACACTATGTACAGGAAAAATCATCAACAACTGCTAAATTAATAATCAGCAATTAAGCAAATATCACACAACACCGTAAACTCAACGGTTACACACGTATTTACTCCCAAATACGAAAAACAACACAGCGAAATACACTCTCAGTACAAATTCTCAATCGAAACTGAACTCTTTATCATGCATAACGACGCTTTTTATACACACAGAAAGAGAACTCTCAAATATTCCACAAGATTCCAAATGCTTCTCGAAAATAGTAGACCGTTATTTTATTTCTTCTTTTTATTCATTCACGAATCTTATCAATGAAAAATAGGGGGACCATATACTTCAACCGAATGTATAGGGGCTGTATATTCATTACGGGAAACTATTTACAGGTTACGTTACTACAATAATTACTATTTACAGAATTCGTAACAATACGTTTGTTAAGGTGAAATGGCTCTAAATACGCTCAAACTGTAATGCTCATCTTCAGATAATTCATATGCAAAGCTTGTGTTTAAGATGAAGCCATATAAGTTGAAGGACATCGCGAAAGACCTTTAGAAATATTCTAATGTGGAATTCTGCAAATCCCAGATTTCAGTGGATATATGGTGGTAATAATAAACGGCCAAATACTACTAGAAATCTTCGAGGTATTAGCGACCGCGTGTAAGAGGATTATGTGCAACGTGTTGTTGGTAGCGCAAGTTGAAATGTTGCAATACGGACGTGAGTTTAAAGCAGTTTAAAAGCTTAAAATCGCCCATCTTTGAAAGTTTGAGTTTCGTATTCTATTTCGCAAATATTAGAGAAAATTCTTTTTGAATGATGAGATGTCTAGTTCTGGATTTCAGTTAAGATGTTCAGTAGAAATTTTCGGAAATAAAAATCCGCCGTTGTTTTTATTTATTTTTCATTTTTATTTTTTTAAGTAAGGCTATTTTATTAAGAAATCTACATTCTGGCATGTTTGGATTAGGACGTTAAACCGCTACAATACATATATTTTTTTTAATTATGAAAACATGGATCGAATCTCTTGTAAGAAAAATTTGGAATGAAAATCGTCTCAATTTTCATTTTTACAGAGAGTTACTAGTAAAGTGTAACAATGAAAATGAGCAAAATATTAAGTCAGCAGTTCGCAATGTTGTGGAGAAATTTCCTAAGATTCTCACTTTATGCATTCATTTATTTTTCAATTATTTTCTTTATCAAATGAAACACTGAGTTTTTGGGTCATTTAGTTTAAAAAATATGCATATGTATTCATTTTATGAATTTGAAATACATTCGTCTTTTACCGTTTACTCCAAAATTTATAGGACGGTAAAATTTCATCATTACACAGCTTGTCCATGTTTCACCTGAGCGACGGTTTCCAACCCCCCCCCCCCCCGCAACCTATGGTTATAGATGCGTACTTCCAATTACAAAAATAGTCAAATTGAGATACACAGTTAAGGTATTAAAAGTTTAACTCGGTAGTTAAAAATTAGTGCAAATATAAATTTTCATTTAGCTCCCAAGTCCCTGTGGTCAAATTTAGGGGAAACAATACCATTGAAGAACCTTTTACAAGCACATACACACACACAAAAGAAGATATTTGTTCGGCCAATATTCTCGTAATATGAAACATGACATGTAGTGACATATACCGCTTTACACACGTGCCTTTTGCATATTTTCAGGGGCCTTATAGCCGCTACAAGGGCGTATATAGATTTTTTTCCCTTCGAGGAAGAGGAAGCAATGCTTTAAATTCTGATAAACGGATTTGCTTACGCATTTATTAAATGCAAGACGGTATCATCGTTGTGAAAGAAATGTTAGGGTTCGGGGAGTCCTCAAATTTTTCGAAACTGAAGTCCTAAAAATAAAATTTTATACAATCTTAAATAATGTTGAGGGGAGGAGGCAAGGAAGTTCCTTTTCATGCTACCAAATTAAAGTCCGAAAAATTAATTTGTTGGGCATCTTTGATGAAACAGTGCTAACATTTCTAAAACTATTTTGTAGGTTAACTCAAATTCGGGAAGTACCCGGTCACAGCGGGAAGACAGTTGGCTTGGAAAATAAATTTTATGGGTAAGATTTTTTATATGTATTTTAACTTATACCAGAATTGTTTATATTATCTTTTTAACTACTATTTGTTTATTATTTATCAAAGGAGCAGGCTGGATAAAAGCTTCCAGTCTCTGGCCATGCAGTCAAGATTAAGAACACCTCCAACATTTGTTCGAGCTCCTAGCAGACGGTTTCACAAAAGATTGGGTCAACCAGATGGCGCTGATGGTACGTATTAAATTCATGGTTTACTGATTTGTATTGAATGGCCTGTCCAACAAAGAAAATTCCGTTGCATTCAAAAAAAAGATAGCAAATCTAAAAGTGGTTTGTAGGCAGATTTATAGCCAAATCCGTGAGATTCTGGTAACTACAATAACTGCTCCTTAATTGTAAATGCAAAGCAAAGACCTTCGTTGGTTGCATTCTAAAAACATACTACGGGAAAGTTATCAAAAGGCGCGGCGCGGCGGATATTCAGTTTCCCATTGATTTGCGTTGCCATTATTGATACAGTAATATCATTCCTTATCGTCTACGAGCAACATTAAATCGAGTTGTTGGCATGTTTAGCAGCTTGTTCTTTTTTACAAAGTTTTCAAATGCTTTTCTATTTGTTCGTCCGATTGCAAATGTTTCGGACTTTCAATTCTAAAGCATTTCCGGGGGAAAGCCACCAAATCTCTCTTCTCCTAACTTTAACATTATCAGAGACCGTCTAAAATAGTGTTTTTCAAACTTTAATGAAGAAAATTTACCAATGGAGAGGCCCTCCAGGGAGGGGCGATCGCCCCATCGCCCTTCCATTCTATCCACTCCTTGATATCTAACAATCCCCCTGTCTCGCTTCTCGTCCACTTTTGCTTTAATCAGTTAGTTGCCTTTCAAATGCATTTCTTTTCTCTCTTACGTGCAATCGAAGAAATATCAACTGATTTCAGTGGCCTACAACACTTTAGCTACGCGCTAGCGTATTTTTAAGAGGGGGGGGGGGCTTCTGCAGAATTTATTGTTTGGCGACTAATAAATTTCAGAGGTATTGTCCAAGAACAATTACTTATGACGTATTTTTATTAATCATCACGCTGTGGCCGTTTGAAATAGTTGTCATATGTTTGAGCACTGCTAACCTAGATAAAGAGGAATTCCCCTGTCATTAAAAAAAAAAAAAAAAATCACGTACTTTGTATTCTGATATTTTTTCTGTATTTAAAAAGATTTTTAAAAAATACTTAATTTGTTGCATGAAACATTATTTTGCCAGCTGGAACACAAGCTAAAGAAGAGAATGGTGCGAAGCATTTGCTGGAACCTTCCCTTGCCATGCCAATACTACCTCACAATCCAGTTCTTATGTAAGTACATGTTTAAAAGTTTAAATCTCAAAGAAGCCCATGGAATAACTTTCTCATAAAGTTTCTTTCGCCAGACCTTCCCTGCACAGGTCCACATCCGTACCTTCTGTCGTTCCTTCGCCTTACAAAGTTGTGCCTGCACCTTGGGAAGATCCACGGGCGGGGTAAGTCGAATTTTTTACTTGAAATCTTCGAAGAATTAGACTTTGACTTGCTCAAGGTATGAATAAAAACAATAGTAGCCGGTATACAGGGTGTTCCGTTTCAACCTGCAAGACCTCTATTTTCGCAACCGTTAGTCCTAGATGTATACTTCCAATTGCAAAAACGTTCAAAATCAGATGCAGAGTTAAGATATTGGAAGTTTGAAGTGAAATAAAAATGAGTCAAAAAATACAAAATTTAACTTTTTATACGGGCCCCAGGTCCCCTAACTTATATTTAAGGAAACAATCTCCATTGAAAAACAATGTCAACACAAAAAGTTTGAAATTAGTACGACTAATATTCACCGAGATATGAAACGCAGCGTTTTGTGACTTACACCACTTTACACTCGCCGTCACTAACACCTTTTGGGGGAAAATATAGCAGTTACAAGTATGTTTAAAATTATATGTGTGCAGAACGTGGTTTTTCAAATTGTTCGAGGTTTTACAGTGTGTTTTTGCGTATCACGGCATAGCATTTGCATGAATTTTTGTATACCAATGAAAAATATAAATATCTTGTTTTTTTTATTGAGCAATCACGATTGCTTATTGTTCTCATTTGACCGTTTTTGGTGTCCGTGCCTTTTTCAGCTTGGACCAGGTGGCCTCTGCAGCACCACTGCATATCTGCACTAATCTGAATCGTATATTTTGTACTTCTAATTACCAGAAAATGTTTTAAATGATCAAATTTTATAATGGTTTTATAATGATTAATTTTTAACCCATTAATTAGCCATTTCTTGACGCTGCGTGATTTTTCCACAGCAATAAGTATTTGCTTCAATCTTTAATTCTGGGAAGATAAGCCCTTTTTAGAATTCGCTTAATTTATTGGTTTTGCAATTAGTTGTATTTATTGATTGAAATTCCTGACTAATTAGGTGAAAATTTTGAATTAGGGTTGTGTTACTCGGATAAGCAAGATGAGAATTTCGTAAAATACTTGTCGTTTTTGAGAATTTATCAGTTACTATAGGTAAAAAATTAAAATGGGGGGGGAGGGGTGTCTATCTAAAGTTAAAGGAAAATAAGCCAAAATAACAGATATATTTGTATCTTTTACTTATTATTAAGTTAATTGGAAGCAACTGCTTTCAAAATAATGTGACATACAGTCGTCCCTCGCTACTTCGCGCTTCGACTTTCGCGGCTTTACTAAATCGCGGTTTTTTCTGTTTTTTTTTTCTTCAAATATAGTAGTTAGCTTTTTTTATGCGTTCGTGTAAACTGTTTCCTATATAAGAATAACAAAGTATGTCTTTTAAGTAAGGTAAGCTCTTCTGACTGCTGTAGCTGTACTAGTTGAGGGAGTGGAGCTATAAAATCGTCGAAGAAAGAGTTGGGAATCGCTATCTTATTTTAATCGTTCAACACTAACTGAAAAGTATAAATCACTGTATTATTACATCTGTAATTGTAAATGGTGTTCAAGAATGTACTAGATTTTTAAGTTGCATACGTAATATCTTAAATGAGGATAATTGTAGAGGAAGAACGGGGACACATACGGTCACTAACTGGCAGTTAATTCATCATCGAACAAGTTGAGCTATTTTCATAGATTAGTAGTAGTGTGTACGAACTGCATGTGTGTGTGAAGTTTATTTCCCAATAATTAGCAATGTGATGCCTATTACGTCTAACATATCTCATTTTCTCTTATTTTGTGCAATTTTTTAAATAATGCAAATGTAATGGTGGCTACGTTTCATGTCTTGGGGGCTCTACCTATGTTAAAAACTTATTTAAATTGTCTTAAGTAAGTTTTATGCGCTCCAATTAGGAAAATATACGGTTTATAAATACAGAATCCTACTTCGCGGAAATCAGTTATCGCGGTTAAGTCTGGAACGAGTTAACCGCGATAAACGAAGGTTGACTGTATACACTTATTTCCATGAGTGAAGAAGAATTTCCTTACAACTACGAAGCACGTTTACGCAGCTTTAGTTGCAAATTTACGTCATATTGTCTTTCTTTTATCTAAAGTCGACTAAGGGTAGTCATTCATATTGACTGTACTATTAATTGCAATAAAAATGGAATGTTGAACAAGAAGACATAATTTAAAGCAGGTTTTCAGATAGGATGCAGCAGCAACAAAAATTCTGTTTCAGTTTGAGTGCTATGTTGCTAATTTGAACTATTCAAAAAAGTGCGCAAGCGCAGAACAGGAGAGGGGTGGTCAGAATTTTTGTTACTGTTGATACCGTTCAGAAGTCTCTTAACACTCCGTCGGGCGCAATATGTTGTAGAACACGATCGGGCGCATTGAGCCTGGGAAGCACACTTTGATCTACTGATCTTTTCTACGCATGTTTACATTTTCTTACGAAAAAATTGTCAACTACAAACACCAAAGAAGGGAAATAAAACAGCTTTTCATGATTTTCGAATGTAACAAGTTTATTTGAGAAAATGAATATACATTTTTCCATGAGCTATTGAGGGGGCGTGGCTAACTAAAGAATTCGAGGTGTGCCTAATAGATCAGTTGCGCCCGACGGAGTGTTAAACTATTTATTTCATCACCATTTAGAAGCAGAGCCTGATTACCACAGGGGCAAACGGGCACTGGCCCCTCCTCTTAGATTTCAGGGGACCTAAAATCCCTCTATTTTATTATAAAAATTAAAAAATAAATGATGATTTCAATGATTTCACTCAGAATCTAGAGTACAATGATGTCATTGATATTTTTGCAAATGCCAAGACAAGGAAAAAATCTCTTATTTCTCGATAAAAAATTCCCCTTAAAATTTTAATCTCTTTTGCAAATCGCAAAACCACTCCAAGTTTAGTCTGTATTTAATATTAAAAGTTATATCATAGATAATTTTGACATTTACAGTTTACTGCAACAGGCAAAGTTTAACCACATCTTATATAATTATCATATACTATATCTCTTCTACTTTTTAAATGTACATATACTATGCTGTGATTATGAGGTACCACAAAATTTAGCCATAAGTATCAAAATATTTTATGGCTTCATTAAATAGAATAAGCGGGAATAGGGGGGGGGGCACAAAATAAATGTTTCGCCCTGTGTCTTCAAATATCATTGTCGGGCTCTAGGGGGTCACTGAAATATAAAAGTGCCCATGTCCAATATCTGAATGATCGGGCTCTGTTTAGAAGCTTGAATAATCTTTTGGCCTTAGTTGGCGTTTTACTGCAGTGATTGATTGTATTCGATAGAAACCATATCGCGGGGAGAATACTGCAACAAGGTAACAACTAGGGAACAATTTTGCCGTTTCGAGAAAAACCCGAGAAACTAATGAATTTTTATGATTTGTGGAGTCTGTGAAAAAATATTATTTTCAACCATTTCTAAATTTTATGTAATTAGAAGTAGCTATTTCTTTTTCGAACAAAAACTTTCAGCAAAAATAAAACACGGTCTATTTTGAGAAATTAGTATGTATACTATAATTACCTTGTTCCTGGTAGCAGAATTTTTTTTCGCAGTCTGAGACGAAAATTCAAAATCCCAAAACGAATCTGTAAGACGAATCAACATTAAATTAAAATAAGAACTAACAACGTCAAATGGCACAAATTGCAGATTACTGCAGACTCGTGCTACGACGTTACAAGTCAACGCCGCCTTTTTCAATGCAAAAGAAATGAGCTTATGGATGAAAAGACAGCCGACAAAAGTCAATGTCAGAAAGAAAGCTCTTGCTCATTGGTTGCATTTTCCTACTTCTGCTTTATTGGTTTATACAGTGGTGGTAAAAAAAAAATTGCATCACCCGCGCCGCAAAAGAGAGGAATATCATCCCGACTGCATTTACCACACAGTCAAGCATCCCGTATCCCAGATGATTTGGGGATGTATTTCTGATCCAGGAGTTAGTGGGCTTCACTATGTGCAAGGAACAGTAAGCGCTCAGGTGTATATTGGCATTTTGGAGGAGAAATTGCTTCCTACTATCCGAGATCACTTTACTTCAGTTTCAAACGTCCTTTTTCCAGGATGATTCTGCTCCGTGCCATAGTGCAAAACTGGTAAGTAACAATTTAAAAACCTTTATCCTGCCATTAGATTTAAATTGACATGGGGTTAAGTAATTTTTTTCTCTAAACTCACACGCAGGTTCAGAAATGGAAAAATGAGCTTGGGGTCAGCAGTTTGCCTTGGCCCGGAAAAAGCCCCGATCTACGTAAATAATTATCGGATTTTTGCTGTTAAATGTTTATTTCATAAGTTTTGCAGAATTTCACATACATGCAACGTTAATCGGTCGACCAAAACTTTTCACATAATCCCATTGTTGTGAAAATGCGAGGGTGATGCATTTTTTTTTCTACCAGCACTGTACTTTTCTCATTAATGTTTCGTTTATCCGCTATTTTTACTTTTTAAGCTGCTTTCTTAAAAAGTAAGGTTTTTGCATTTTCAATGTCGAGCAGTGTTTTCCAGAAAATGCGGTACAAATCTTCGCTTGCTGAAATTTAAGAACATTTTTTCTTTAAAATGTTAGGTTCGTTTTTTTTTTTTTCGTTCCCAGCTAAGAAATAGTACACAGACTTTCTCAAGAATCTGCGACGTATGCGTCGCAACGTCGGGCTGTTTCTCTGCTGTCAGACCTAATTGTAGTACTCACTCCACGAGATGTTACGGTAACGGCACCAGTAACAATCAAGGGTCAATAACAGACAGTCGTGAGTTTGGATTTAAATAATCAGAATTTTAGGCGGGTAAAACTGATGTTGCTGCGACCCATAAATACGGTGCAACCATCTAGTGTTTATCAGAGTGAATTTTATGAGCCAGTTGTGGTTCATAAGACAGTGGTGGTGGTGGTGGGAGGTTATGAACAGCTACCACGAGGTCTGCCGGTGCTTCATGTTCATTTGAATTTAATAAGGTTTTAGATCTAAAAATAAAAAAACTTTTGCACATTTTGAAGAGAAAAAGGGATCTGTCCATTACCCATCCTTTCCTCATTCTATCTGTGACTGGGTATCATCAGAATTGTCGGTGTCTGATACTAGGGAATCACACCATTTTTCGAAATTGAGCCAATAAAAATAGAATCAACTAATTCAGAGGACCCAGAAGCAATGTAGTTGCATGAGAGAAAAATAGTTTAAAAAATCTAAATACAATCGACTCCCGCTACAACGCGATTCGACTTACGCGAAATGGCTATAACGCGAATTTTTCACGAGTGACGAGTTTTTGAGCTAAGGTGAATTTTTCGTCTATAATACGAATTTTTTAGAAGGAAGTATCGGCTTCGTTGTTAGCCACTAAATATTGATTGTTTGGAAACTATTACATTCTTTTAGGCATCACTTACAGCGAAAGTTTCCACATCAAACTAGTCTACGCATCGCGTTGTTAATCACTCAGCATCATTCATTTATTTAATTTTTTTCATTTGAAATATTAAAGTTCATGAAATATAATGGTGCCTTAGTGGCACCTTCATCTAAACTTTGAAAATGGGAAGAAAAAGAAAGTTTCTGAATGAAAAAAAAAGGGTGGGGGGAAGCTAACATTCTCGAGATACTTGAACAACTACAAAACGTCGACGGTAGCGCGACAATAAATATGAGTGAATCTTCCTTGCGTACTAATAAATATGTTACTGTACAGTACTATTATAGTGCAACATTTTATTACTGCTACATACGGTGCATACCGTGTTGTTTTATTTCATGTCTTTCCCTTCCGTTGATCATTCATTTTGTGCATCTTAGTATTTCATCTTGAAGAAAACAATTTTTTATTTTTTAAATACAGTAAAAGTTCAATTTTTTATGTAAGAAACCGTAGTGTATAGTTGAGGAATGCTTTAAAGCAGTTTGAGATTGTTCATAAGTGTATAAAAGAATTTGATATGCTTCTAAAAAGTTTGTATACACATATTTTTCCACAACGCGAAATTTCGACTTACGCGAGGAGTCTTGGAACGGATCCCTCGCGTTGTCGGGACTCGACTGTACACTAAAAGGCTCAGAAAATTGAGCTAACCAAAGAGCGATGTCTTAAGCATGTTTGTTACTGGTGCTGTTACTCTACAAAAAAGATCAAGTTTAGTGGGAAAATTTAAAAACCCTCTCCATATAAAATAAGTGGTGTACTTGTCTCAATTAATCACACAAACCGATCATGCATTTAGAAATAAAAATCGACATTCATTCCGAGAAAGCCACGATACCATCTTTTTTTTTTTTTTTTTGAGTCGGGAAAGGGGTTAATGGTTTGAAATGACGCGATTAAAACCAGTCATTCGAATGATTTGAACCGTAGGCGGATTCTTCATTATCAGAGAACATTTCGTTTTGTTGATTCCCGCCTTTGCCGGGGCAGCACCCCACAGACTGCACTTCTTTTATCAGCTGTTTCCGAGTCGTACATCGAAGAAAAAGGTCGAACCTCAAAGACATTAATGCCCGCAGCAGACATTTGCATAGCAATGGGTTTTGGGTGTATTTAACGCCCACGAAACAATTACTTCGTGCTCAAATCAAAAGTTGGTTGCGTAAAAAATATTAAGATTTAAAAGAATATTTTAGAAATAATTACAGTACGTATGTGCTCAAAAGCAAATTATGTGTGTTCATTTTTGTTTTTGTTTTTTTAATAGCAAGATTTTTTTAAATGTTTTAATGATTTACCCCTTTGAGCATTTACTTAATAAACTAGAAAATCACCCGCCAAGGTATGACAGATGAAAATTGCTTCTACTTTTGAACGAAGCCAGTGCCTGTTTGGTGATATTTTGATAGTTGAAATTTCAACAAAAATTTTATTCAAGATTTTTTTTTTTTTTTTTTTTTTTTTTATCTAAAAACCAAAAATACTATTTTTTTTTTTTTTTAAGAACCGAAAAATTGATAAATTTGCAGAGATTGTAAAAATCGAAATGCAGTTTCTCGTAAATTTAACATTTCAAAAGTTAGCGGTTAAATGACTAAACCAAAGCGAAATGAATTCATAGCGCGAAAAAGCTTCAAACGATTTTAGTTTTGAGATAAATAATTATTGATGTATCGCTTTCTTTTCACAATAAAGTTTAAAACTGCTCTTATTCGTTTTCGTTTTCCGAAACGATAAAAAAGTAAAAACAATCCTTGTGGAATAAAACTTTTTAGTTTTTAGTTATTTAATTGAAAAATTGAATGCACTCTCTGGAAAAAGTTTTATTTTTGATATTATATGGTTAAATTGAGGCTTTTTTTTTAGTATTTTGTTTAGAAAACGTTCTTACTTTACTTAATTATAATTTTCTTTTCTTTATGGTATAACTTTTAAAGTGTTTCGAATTATTAGTGTTCTTTTTCGCATATAGATACAAACTATAATTTTTAGAAACATGAAAGAATCAACTATACAGCACACAAGTTCAATAAGAAAAAGGAAAAAAAGGACTTTTCAAAACATGCGTTTAAAAATTTCACATTAGTGAACTTGAAGATCCGAGAAACAATTAGTGTGAAAAATAATTTGTGCCAAAATTTACCACTCAATTGTTTTGAAAAGGTTCACCGACCCCTTGATTTTCATAGCAAACCCAATTCAAATATCCGACCTTGAAATAGAATCCAGCGAAGATCACGCTGGCGGGGCAGCCATGATTTCTGTAACTCCTGCTTCCTTACAAAAACACTGTCTTGGCAGTGAAATACCTATAACGCTTTTAAGCAAATATACTCCATGTTTGAAAGTGTTAAAAATAGCAGTGATTGCGAATCATATCTATCCCACAAAAATCGAAATTTCGTCATTAAATGAGAACTTTTATATTTGTTTGGAACAACTGTCTATTTTTTCCCGAAACTACTTCGAAATTCTTTCCCCGTGAAAAGTAATTTAGAAACGTTGCTAGCGCGTTTCAGTATAAGAACTTGACGAACTCTTTAATTTGAAAGTAGTTAAAATAATGTTGTAAATGTTAAGCAATGTTTCACTGAGTATTTTATTCTTTACTAGTACCCGCACGGCTTTGCCCGTAGTAGAAAATGAAAAGGTCATTTGATTCGCCTGCAGATTTACAAATAATTGATGATGAATTCCTCGCCAATTTGCTATGTTCATTTGCTCGCCCATGTTATGGCAAATTGCTCGTCCACGTTATGATAATTTGCTCGGTAAAATGTTCTTAAAATTGGAATAGAAAAGAACAAAATCGAATTTTTGAAAACTCGCTTAGAGGTGCTCACCCCTATGCTACGAACTAATTTTGGGCCAAATTTCATGAAAATCGGCCGAAGGGTCTTGGTACTATGCGCGTAACAGAGATCCAGACTTTCAGCTTTATTATTAGTAACGATGATAAGGGCAAAAGTAATTTTAAAAAAGTGTGAATCAAACGTGTTAATAAATGGTGTTAATGATTTCAACTAAAATTCACCAAAACTTAAACGTACATGAGAAATATTATTTTAAATTTGAAATGAAAACGCTGCATATTCGATAAGATATAAACATCATCTCTTCCTTTTCAGTTTCCCATGCTCGAAAGATAGCAATTTTAATGTTTCATAAATTCATATTCTTTTCCATAAAGATTTCAGAGCTTATGAAGTCATCATGGGCGCCCATAAGGGGGAGCAGAGGGGGACTCGAGCCCCTCCCTAGACGTTGGTACTGTCAATTTTTACTTCCTTTTACAAAAAAAAGTATTGTATTCGCGAAAAAAATTTCACTCAAAATTCGGCCTTAATTTCCATTTTGCTCACCCCCGAATTAATGTCGAGTTTTTTTTTTTTTTTTTTTTTTTCCAACCCGACCACACGCGGATAAGTGCCCAAGAACGTATAAACAACCGAACTATCCATTTTGACATTCCCCGAGTTAATTACGACTTTTCTCGTGACGTCCGTTTGTGCGAATGTGCGTATGTGCGTATGTATGTCGCATAACTCAAGAACCTAGAAAGTTGAAATTTGGTACGTAGACTCCTAGTGGGGTGTAGTTGTGCACCTCCCATTTTGGTTGCATTCGTTTGTTCCAAAGGGGGTGTTTCACGCCTTTTTGGGGGGAAATCATTGTTAATTTCAATGCATACTCAAGTGGTGTTATAATTTGGCGGACACTTGGCGATATATCGCCAGTTTTTGGTCGCCAAGTTTTTTCGCCAACTTGGCGGTAAATTTGGCTATTTTTTTTTAAATCTGGTTTCAATTTGGCCATTGGTGGTGATATTTAGAGAGTAAATTATTGAATCACATTAAAATTGCCAATAATGGGAAAATGATATTAAAATTAGAGTAAAAGGAAGTCATGTGATGCACACATCAGCTTGTTTAATAAGAGTTTTAGCGTAAATATCAATCAAAACATTTCAACGTAAACCATTGATGAACAACTGTTATTAAAACCTTCTTTAATAACTTTCTTCTAAATTTTTTAATAATTTCAATCTGCATTGAGTTTTTTTCTTTTCTTGAGAATGTATTTTAAATAACGAATTACCGTCTGTTTTCTAAAAAAAAAAAAAATATGAACTCCCTTAAAATGATTAGAAGTTTTAAAAAAATTGGTTAATGATGAACATATTCACGAATTAAACTTTCTTTTATTACTTTGTTAACAGAAAAAGGAAAAGTTTTAGGATAAAACATTTTTACATTTTAGTGCCATTGAAAATAAACGAGACTAAAAATTAAAAAAAAGTTCTCCTCCTTCAGGAATTATTATTTGTAAAAGTTTTATTTTAAGATGAAAAAACAGTTTCCATTGTTTTGCAAAATGTACGTCATCTTTAGTTTTGAGTGCATAATAAACAACTACTAAGTGCAAATTCTATTGTTTGAAAGAAAAGTTGGCTCGTCAAAAATAGTAATAATACTAATAATGCTTTTGTGTCGATAGTTTAATAAATCTTTTCCTTTTGCTCAATGCTCTGACATCCAGGGTAACTATAAATTTCGTTTAAAAAAGAGCATCTGTGGAGCTGATAGTGCATTTTCAAATACTTTATCATTTCTTTAATGGGATATTCCCAAATTTATATATTTTTTAAACTTTCAATTGGAATTCAAAAAAACAAAAATTCGAGCTTTCAAAAAAAAAAAAAGAGGGGGGGGATGTGCGTCACGGGACGCTCGGCAGAAGTGATAACTTTCATAGGATTAAGTTATTATCATTATTTAATCCTATGAAAGTAACAATTGGCTTATGGTAGCTATAATAAGCAACGAAGTTTTTGCATTGGTTGTTATCTAAAAATCTTGCAAAGACTGCATCAAGTACAGTTCCGTGACTTGTAGTGGCTTCTTATGGCTTATTAATCATTTGTAATTGTAATTTGGATTGTAGAAACGATACTAAATTTTTAGCTCGATCCGAATCAAAATTAACATTAAAATCTCCGGTTAAAATTAAAGGAATAGTATAATAATCTTCATTGGGGACTAAAGCAGAACCTTCTTGTGTATAATTTAAAAGCTGTTTATGAATAAATTGAATAATACTTGAAATACTTTTGTTTGGAGATATATATATATGTTGGCAATAATAATTTGTTGCTTTGCTTCATTGAGACATTCCATTATACACATTTCACCAATATCGTTTTGTGTAACCGTATTAAAGCTTGTAGCATTATTAACATGTAATCCTATACTTGGAGTGACAATATTTATGCAATCAAGATCATTCTGCTCTTATATTTTGACTCTTTAATTGCAAAATACGTTTAAAAGATGGAATAATTTTAGTATCATCATTTTCAAGCCATGTTTCACATAATAAAAGAATTTTACAGCGTCGAGGGACAGAATCAATAAGATCGAGACTATGAGCATTAAGGCTTTCACAATTAATTGAAAAAAGTGATATTCCTCTTTTATTTAAAATTAATTGTCGGCACAAAAACAATAGATTAAATGACGCGTCGTTTCTAAATATTTCGTTTATCAGAAAAAACACTTAAACTTACAAACATTTTAGATTTTACTCTGTGATGAACAAATTAAATGTTTATTTATTATTTTTGTTTTCTCGGCCGTCCCCAACCTCCGCGTTGCGGAGTCTGCGGGGATGAAGTTCGTTTAAAATATGTACACCTTATCACTGTTCAAAACCCTAAATGAAGTGAGATATTTTTAGTATAACTAATCGCAAAAATGTTTTTGTTTTGAAAATAAATTTTAAGATTAAGTGCTGTTTTGAATATATATTCTTTACAATGTTATTGGTATTGTATTATTAAACTAACCTTTCGTTAGGAGATTGCGTTATGTTGCGACGATCATCCATCTTCTGTTAGTTTCATTACTTTTTCTAATATCACTTAACGCTTAAAACTGACCCAAAGAGTAAAGAAACAAAATTTCCCCGACAATGCGCGCTTCTGTCGTATGCGCGAACGAAAGGAATGCCAGACGAGAGTTGCGCCGTTACGCGCGTTGTATCACAAATCGGTTTACCCTCCCATAAGTAATCACTTCAAAAAGCTTCGAGGTGTGAAGCATTATTGTGGAGTATTGTGCTGTGTTCACAATAGTGCCGAGAAGCATTGTAGTGAAAACCGCATATCCATACGAACAGTGGTTGGAAGTAGCGCGCTGCAAGTGGCGATTAGGGTGCGTCTTATAATGCACTTTTTGAAAAATTTTTGAATTTCTTATGGGGCACCCCTTTAATTGCTTCCTTTTGATGAAAAATTACCAATTTAAAAGTTTCATAGAATTTGAACAAAATTTAGAGGTTGCTACCAGCGATTAAAATTACGTTCATTGTGGAAAAATAGAGTAAAAATATATTCCCCCAATTTTCTATTGCAATATTTAACATCAACATGAATTTGGGTTGGTTAATGTAGAAACATAACCCAAATACTGATTTCCTATGCATACAAAAAAATAATAAGCATTTCGTGGTTCTATGCTGTGTAATAATGTTAAACAAAAATCGCGCAAAAGTTCCACTACGCCATATCATTGGTTTTCAATTTCAGTCTTTTACACCAATATTGTAATTTTCCCCTTTGTTTCTAGTAATGTGAAATGTACAAGCCTTTTTCTGACTGCTACTCATCATCCAAAATAATTGATAATATCTCTTCAAAAAAAACTTGATGAAAAAACCCTTATGGTGAAAAATATGAATGTTAGTAATGAAATCCTCTATTTTTTTCCTTTGGTTTTAGTTCTACAACATCCGCTGTTCAGTGTTTCATTGGAGGAGTTGTTCTTTTAGGTTTTTTTAAGACGGAATTTTAGAAAGGAATAGACCAATTTGGAGTTTCTCTTCAGAAATGACAAGTAGATATCAAATAAAATTACTTGAAGCAACAGTTCTCTTCTTGTATGTGAAAATGCTTTTCAACAAAAATAGATCAAATCTAGATAAAATTTATTGCAAATTCTTGTTCTTCAGAATCAGTCAAAGTACATTCTGTTACAACAAAGGCTAAAAAGGAAAAAAAAAAAAAAAAAAACTTTCACTACAGTTGATTCAGATTCTTCATGATTTTCTTTCTTTCAAAATTTCTTCTTTTCACGCAAGTTCTGTTGCCTTTTTAAACAGAGATGTATTTGTTACCAATTTCGCCTTGTCCTCCTAGTTAGTTTTCTTTCAGTTAGAAATAATTTCTCGCCTTGAAGTGAAATCTTTCGTGAAGGATCATCAGTAAGAGCAAGGTCATGCAAATAATCTAATGATGGATTCCAATAATTTTGTTTTTGATTATTGAAATAGAACTCTTTTAATTTTCGTTTTAAGTTCTTAACACTGACAACTTGTGTTTCTTTTTGCTAACCAACAGTAAGTTAAGAGGTTGAGAGTTAATTGTAGCTACAGTTAATTAACATGATTTAATAAAATATGAAATAATTTCAAAGTCAGTAACAATCTAATTTATTACTAATTGAAATGAAAAAAAAAATAACATAAATAAATATTATAATAATCGATGCAAAAAAAAAAAAAAATCAAATTTTGCAACAACGGTAGCAACCTCTAAAATTTATTCAATTTTTATTTTTATGATATGTGATTTTTTTTTTCATCCAAAGGAACAAAATGAGAGGGTGCCTCCTGAAAAAACAACATCTTCAAAAATAAGACGCACCCTAGTGGCGATGCTACTGTAGTGGCTACATTTTTTAGTAGTATGTAGTGTAGCGCACTACTTAAAAAAAGTAGAGTAGCGAGTAGTTCGATACAAAAAAAAAAAGTAGTTTGTAGACTCTGGAAACTACTTTTAAATTAAGTTTAAAAAAAAATATCAGTAGCGTAAGAAAGGGGATGGTGTCCAGATCTAGACTTCCAGATTGAAATTCAAAATTAATTTAAAAGATCCTACAAAATATAAGTTCCTATAAAATTAACTCCTATATGGAAAATTAAAGTTTTTCTCCTCTGTTAAAAGATGTTTTCCTCATCTAATTAATCAGTTTTATGTATATGTATGCCGATGTAAAATTCAATTCAAATTATGTGACTGTTTCTATTTACGTTTTTCAAACAGCTGAGTTGTAAAAATTTGAATCTTTCAACTTTTTAATTCTTTCTAACAGCGAAGATTCGTAAATGTGGTTTAAAACAGAAAATAAAGAAAGAAATGATAATTCTAAGTAATATTCCATGTTCAAATGAGTTAATTTATTAACCTGAGCAACATTTCGAATTTTTTCGTTCAATCCTAAAACTGTCTGTGTATATGCTTTTTTTTATGTATTTATTTTTTAAAAAGTAGAGACTACATTTCAAAAGTAAGATAAATAAATACCTTTGTGCTGAACAGTAAAGTAAGACAAAACAACGTTAGAAGAAGCACAAATTTGTAAATTACAGCAGACACGTGTTTCGGCGTTACAGGGAACGCCTTTTTCAATGCAAAAAATAATGAGCTTATGGATGAAAAGTTTCATCCATAAGCTCATTATTTTTTGCATTGAAAAAGGCGTTCCCTGTAACGCCGAAACACGTGTCTGCTGTAATTTACAAATTTGTGCTTCTTCTAACGTTGTTTTGTCTTACTTTAAATTTCAAAAGTAGTTTGAAGTCATTACATTAAAAAAGTAGTTGTAGTTAATTACTTTTGTAATAAAGTAGTTGTAACTTATTGCAAAAAAATTTTTTAGTTTTTCCAACCACTGCTTACGACAATTTGTTACTTTTCTATGATTTTTTTTAACGTTTTAAGCACTTCTCGGACACATTGTATATCATTTTTGACCCCCGACATACAAAGGAAGAGCGTTATAAGTTTGACGTGTCTGTGTATCTGTGTGTCTGTCTGTGGCACTCTAGCGTCTAAACAGATGGACCGATTTTGAAAAAAAAAATT
This sequence comes from Uloborus diversus, assembly GCF_026930045.1. Taxonomy (NCBI): domain Eukaryota; kingdom Metazoa; phylum Arthropoda; class Arachnida; order Araneae; family Uloboridae; genus Uloborus; species Uloborus diversus. The sequence goes on from NC_072734.1 coordinate 176,728,949, forward strand.
TTTTTTCGAAACGAGAGTTGATCGAGAGTGTTCTTAGCTAGGTTGCATCTTTGGATGACATTAATTAACGAAGATATTAGTTAAAAACCTCTAAAAGGTTTTCCGAGATTTTTCAGTGAAGACATAGTTAAAAATTTCAAAATTTACTACGAAAATAAAGAAAAAAAAAATCCGCATCTGATAGATTGTGTTTGGAACTTCTATGTTTCATAGAATTCGAATTATAACGTTTTTTTTTGAAGCAGATTTTAATAACGGCTAAGCCTTTATTCACGCAATTGATAACCGAATTCATTGTTGGCCGACCAGGAAAAAAAACACGACGTTAAATCCCGGTTATCACAAATTTGCCATTTCAACTGCGCTTGCGCACGGACTCTGCTTTTTTGGGCGTTCTGTGTTAAGATTTCGTGTTGCTTGTTTATATTTAGGTTGTGCTAGAGTCCCAACAAATTATTGAATGCTATTAGAGTACTTTCACAGCGATTTCGGGATACATTATATGAAACTACGGATATGAATAACTGATAATCTTTATAAAGAAAAGAGAAAAATGACACTTCAATATTTATTGGTTTGGAAATATTTATTTAACGTAAACGTAAAACACGTTATGTACTTCAAAAATGATCGGAGTATTACAAATATCCGTCTTTTGCGGATATTTTACGTTAGGCGTAAACAGCTTAGTATTATACATTTGTATTTAAGTTGAGGGTTCCGCTTTGTATTGGAAGTGATGCTGCAGATCGAGTACTCTCTTCTGAGGTTAAAAATTTGGCCCTGAAAAGGGCCTTTGTTTGATAGAAAAATCAGGCTCCGAATCCATTAATAATTAAGACGCAAAACTAAATCTTTACCGAGGCGTAAAAACTAAATCAAAGACAGCTTTGTATTTTCTAATTTTTATCCGTTCTCATCTCATATTAACAAATTTAAATGTTTTTCATTAGTTTGAGCAAGAGTTTCGAAATCAACTAAGTCCGCGCGCAAGCGCAGTTGAAATGGCAAATTTGTGATAACCAGGATTTAACGTCGAGTGGAAATAAAACGCAATGATTTAAAATTTTTATCTGTTGCCAGTTTTTATTTAATAGCAAATAAAATACATGACATTGATTTTTAATAATATAAGGCTTTTAAAAGGATTTTCATTTTTCCCTCTTGATTCTACAGTTGCGACTCAGTCGGAGATTTTTAAAATTTTTAATTTTATCGCTGCTTGTATTATTTTCAATTATAAAGAAAGCTTCAAAGACAGCAGCAGCATGGTACAAACGTCGTTATTAATGAAAAGTCACGTGCCTGACGTTGCAGATACTTAATAAGCCACTTTAAGTTTTTGGAAGAAACTAACATCATCATTCCCATTTCGTAAATTGTACTTTCCTGTAAAAACTTTTTTTTTTGAGCAATCACGATATCTTATTGCTTTCATTTGACTGTTTTTGGCGTGCTATCATTTTATTTTCCCACCGCCACCCTCCGCACCATCACCGTCGACCGGGTCCTCACGATGCTGCTCTTGTAGCGAAAGCCGTCTCCAGGTTGCGTCCATGTCCTACACACACGCGCATACATACACAACTACACACACACATACACACACACAAACACCTACACACACAAACACATACACACACATGCACAAACACATACACACAAACACATACACACAAACACAAACATATATACACACACAAATACATATACACGCGCATACATACCGACACCTACACATACATACAACTACCCACACATTCATGCCTGCACACAGACACAAACATATGACTACACACACATACCCCGCTACCACGCACACAAAAACCCATACACACAACTACCAACACTCATGCGTGCACACAAACACAAGCACACATGCCCACATACACATACCCTCTACACACAAACACACATACCCCCCCCACACACACACACAAACACACGCCTACATAGACACACACACTCGTGATTGCGAAAAACAAAATTTGAATTCAAGATGACAAAATTCAAATTATTATTTTTTTTTTTTTTTTCATTTTTCCAGAACTCGTGGTTTATATTCAAGCTGCACCAATCCTTCCCCTCGTTCAGTCAGAAGTGCCGGAGCTTTGCCATCGCGACGGTACCCTCTCCACAGCAGAGCCGGTTCCATCGAAAGCACGGCAAGTTATGATTACAGGAAAAGAAAGTAAGTAATTAGTTCAGTCAACTTTTTACAGTAATTAACTTTGAGCCGATTGTAATTAACTTTGAGCCGATTAAGTCCGGAGCTAAGTGCATCATTAGGTAAATAGCAAATTCGTAATCAAGCATAATAGCATGAAGTTCTTATTCATAATTAATGTACGCATTTATGAATTCAGGAACATCGGATGATATATATTTTTTTCCATCATTTTCCGGAGATGAGGACTGTTTTTTCCTCGTTGAGACATTTTAGTAAACATATTGCCATAGTAAAGGTCATCAATTGATGTGGTATCTTGATTTTCTAGAAACGCATTTATGAAATCTTTTATAATTTAAAAATGAGGCAGTAAGAAGCAAAGAGATGTAAGTGGCAAAATTAAAATTTCGGAGACAATTAGTACAAATGGTGGATGAACCTCTCCTCTGTCTTGGGGGAAGAGCTGGTACTAGCAGCCTTGGAAGGTGTTGCTGTATAGCAGGATTTGGAAAAAAAATTCCATGAAAGCCTACATAGGAAGTTATCTTTAAAGGCGTTTTACTTAAAGCTTGAAAATGTACACTTACATCACTTTGCTTCTCACTGTCTCATAATGTAACAAGACATTTTTACAACTATGGCGATGTCAGTCAAGGAGAGAAATAGTTCCCAGAAGTCTAATTTAGGCTATGTTTGGCTAAGTTAAGAGAGAAAAAGCGGGTAAAAAGGGTCATCCCAAAAATTTTTCAAAATTGAAATTCTAGAAATGTGGTTTAAATTTATCTTTAATGATATAAAGAAAAGTTCGAGAGCACTCTCCCCAGAAATTTTCCGAAATTGAAGGTCAAAAAACGCAATTTCAGGCTCCTTTTGGTCTCACCAAGATAGGTTATGAACCCTTTTGGCTACGTAGGGCCGTTTTAAGCCCCCTTGCTCCCGTGGGTGCGCCACTAAAGTAACATGAAGGTAATAGGAAACATGTGTTATATACTCACACACTTGGCGGATGGTTATCTATCGATAAGCTGGCAACACAGACTAATTAAAGATATATAATGAACAGAATAAAATTTCTGATTAGTATATACAGTATCTATATTTGGAACAAACATAACCTGGCAGTAGCATGATGTTGTGATTAGGATCTGCGTAGCCTTTACAATGCTGACAGGTTAGCCTTGCCCCAACTATAGATACAAACTAAAAGCTAGTGAGTGGATTACTGGGATACCAATTCAGTTCTGCGAAAAACAGGAAAGCAGCATATTACCTGAATTGACATATTTCCTTAAATCACCTTACTAATTAAATGTTTTGCTTTTTTGCATATAGTTTGATATTTTTATACTGCATGAATTTCAAAATTCTTCTTAATAGTAAATTATGTACTATTATAATAGCGTCCATTTGAAAAATTTGTCTCAAACGATCTACTAAAACAAAACGCAATTAGAATTTTGTGAAAAACAAAAGAAGGTAGATCCTCATCCAAATTGAAACACTTGGTTTCCATGATTACATTATATGTTAGAAGTTTTACTTTTTCCACCTTCAAGTTGTTTCATATACTGGACTTTTCTATTTCCCTCAATTTGCTAAGATGTTTGTTCATTTATTTATATTTTAGGAGGTCAAGCATTTTTAGACAAACTTTTCAGTTTCGCTTCATTAAATTTGGACCGTGTTTCATACGAATGGAAAACAATAGCGACTGCTGTTACAATACAACGTCCAAAGATCCGAACGTTAAAACTCTGAAACGTCAAAAATCCGAACTCACTCTCAGTTTCGGCCGAGAGAGGTTTGAAATTCTTGAAGTTTTAAGAATCTCAATAGAATTTTAAAGCTCTCCTCACCAAAAATCAGTGTTTCTTTAAAAATGTTTTTTTTTTTTTTTAATTCCTTATCGGAATTAGTTCAACTTCCTTTTAGTGAAGTCGATGTATTTTTCGGAAGTTCATTCTATTTTCTTTGTTTCTGTTTGTTCTAACCTCATAAATCACAGGGCGTCTGTTGCGCCGGTGTGTTTTATACCGGGAAATACGATTTCCCGCTGCGTGTTTTTTTTTTTTTTACTTATATGATCAATTTCTGAGTTATGATCGATCTTTGAACAAAATTCGTTTTAAGACCATTAAATCGAATCATCTTTTGTTACAGACATCATCACAGTCGAAAACAGTCGGATAATGAAAGTGAAATTTCAAAAGCATCCAGATGTTCTAAATCATCCAAAAGCTCTCGTCATAGTCATCGGAGGCACGGGTAAGTATATAAGTAGTTGGTTTTCTTTTTTCATAGTCCTTTTTAATGTGTTTTTATCTACTCAATTTCTCAAAATATTGTTTCCTTAAGATCACAATCTGGTGATGGCAGTGACTCAGACTCACAACACAAGCACAGAAGACACAGCAGGAGAAAAAAGTAGGTCTTGTTCTCATTTCTCAAAAAATCTTTGAAAGAAATGTAGCCTTGTGTTATTAATTTAGCTTGAACATTAGTTGATCCAACAATTTGAAAAAGAATTTCACGGCAAAAATAAAAAGTTAGAGGAAGAAAAACCCTAGATTTAAAAATGTATAGTTTATATCACGAACTTTAGCGGACTTTTCACGATTTTCGCGAACTCGTCATAATCTTGAAAATTTCAGCCACACGAATTTATACATATGAATTAACTTTTGGTTCTGTTCATGTGAAATTCGCGAAAGCTTTTGCTCACGAAATCAACAATATTTTTATTTTCGCGAAAATTATAAAGAGCAAATATAAGCGCTTTTACAGTACTTACTGAAGGAACAGAATCATGGCAATTGTTTTCCAAAATGCACTGCTATCTCACTTTTTCAAGAAATTTAACGTTTTAGACTGGAAAATTTCTTTGAGGTTCTCAATCATCTTTTCTTTTTCTTTCTTTTTTTGAAAAATAAGAATACTTCGTTTGATTTTTAGACTATTAAAGATCAAGAGAAATTGCATAAATTTCACAACTCTTCGCTCTGTATGACGAGTTTGATATTATATGTATATAATCGATTAGTTTCTAATTTCCGTTGATTTTTCCTTTTTATAGATTTTTTTTTTTCAATCTTCCTGTTTTGTCTCTTCTAATATTCAAGTTTCTTGAGTCACGCACTCATATTTAATGCATTTTTATTACAGACATGGAAGTACGTATGAACTTGTAGATTCTGAAGGACAATGGAGAGAGGTTCAGAAAAAACAAGAAATGGCTCAAGCCAGGTAAGACTGATTCCTGCAATGCGAAATGCATTATTAGTAGATTCTGACGCTACTTTAGTTTCGTTATTTCTGTTTTAAATGGAACGTTTCCCTTCATTGCGTCAATAGAATATCTTTAAAAATGGTTAGTGTTGAGATTGGAACACCGAAATCTTCGCGATTTTATGATTTTGAACAAGAAAGTAACTGAAACAAGAAGGAAGCATGTGTCTCACTCAGCGCAAAACTATAGCAATGGATTGAGAAATGCCTTGGAAAAAATGTCTTCGTACACAAATCTGGGGTGGACCGCTTTGAAACAAACAATGGTGATGTCAGTCAAGGAGGTGGCAGAGGTTTCGTATCAGAAATAGTTTGAAATAGTTCCCAGAAGTCTAATTTAGGCTATGTTTGACTAAGTTAGGAGAGAAAAAGCATATAAAAATGGTCACCCCGAAAAATTTTCAAAATTGGAATTCTAGAAATGTAGTTTAAATTTATCTTTAGCGATATAAAGAAAAGTTCGAGAGTACTCTCCCCAGAAATTTTCCGAAATTGAAGGCCTAAAAACGCAATTTCAGGCTCCTTTTGGTCTGACCAAGATAGGTTATGAAACCTTTTGGCTACTTAGGGTTGTTTTAAGCTTCCTTGCTCCCGTGGGTGGGACACTGAAGTAACATGAAGGTAATAGGAAACATATGTTATATACTCACACACTTGGCAAATGGTTATCTATCGCCAAAATTAAAGAGATACAATGTACAGAATAAAATCCTTGATCAGTATATACAGTATCTATACTTGAGGCAAACATAACCTGGCAGTATCTTAATGCTGTGATTAGGATCTGCGTAGCCTTCACAATGCTGGCAGGTTAGCCTTGCCCCAACTATAGATAAAAACTAAAAGCTAGTGAGTGGATTACTGGGATACCAATTCAGTTCTGCAAAAAAAACAGGAAAGCAGCATATTAGCAGAATTGACATATTTCCTAAAATCACCTTACCAAATAAATTTTTCGCTTTTTTGCATATAGTTTTGATATTTTTATACTGCATGAATTTCAAAATTCTACTTGATTGTAAATTATGTACAGTTATAATTTTTATATACATGTTGACTGCATCATGAGTAGTTAAAAATTATAAAATATTTTTGTCTCTATTTCAGGATGCAAAGTGCTGTTGTAAGAGACTTAAGTAAAAGGCGGAGTGGGTATGTATAATAACCTTAGAGCAGGAAATTAAATGGAGGGAGAAAGCCCTATCATTGGCTTAGCAAAAACTGACATCAAAGATCCCAAGTCACGTGACTCAACGATGACGAATGGTTAGCACGTTTTGTGTGAAAGAAGCGAAAGAAAACTGATTTCTTCCAATGCTTTGCTTTAAAATCTATCACATGACTTGGGGTCTTGGTTTCATGAATGAAAGTCTTCCCTCCCTCCATTTTATCTCTTCTCAATGATAATAAAGCTTTTTTTTAAATTTTAGCATGATTCTTTTTTTTACATTTTTTTTCTTTAACAAACATTTTTCTTTTTGAGAAATTATTATTTATGTGATAATTTGTTTTTGCACTTACATGAATTCGGGTCTTGAAACAAAATCCAATTATTTATTAACAAACATTTTTCTTTTAGAGAAATCATTATTTATATGATAATTAGTTTTTGCAGTTACATGAATTCGGGTCTTGAAACAGAATCAGAAACCAATTATTGATTAACAAACATTTTTCTTTTTGAGAAATTATTATTTATATGATAATTTGTTTTTGCAGTTACATGAATTTGGGTCTTGAAACAGAATCAGAAACCAATTTCTTTATTAACGAACATTTTTCTTTTTGAGAAATTATTATTTATGTGAAATTTGTTTTTGCAGTTACTGAATTAGGGTCTTGAAACAATCAAAAACCAATTATTTATAAACAAACATTTTTCTTTTTGGGAAATTATTATTTATGTGATAATTTGTTTTTGCAGTTACATGAATTCGGGTCTTGAAACAGAATCAGAAACCAATTATAATCACAGAAGACGTCACAGGAGGTAAATATTATTTTTGTGCTCTAATTTGGGTAACATGTTTGAATTACTTGAGTATAATAAATTTAATTTTTAATATTCTAGACACAGATCAAGGTCAAGGTCTCCTGATAGTAAAAATGCTCTACCACATGAAATCAAGCGGTATATTGAGTAAGTACTCAATTAACATTTGTTTAATTTATTGAGCAATCATGATTGCTTATTGTTCTCACTTGACTGTTTTGAATTCCTATCATTTTATTTCCCCCCCCCCCCTTCTTCGCACCATCACCGTCGACCGGCTCCTCACGATACTGCTCCTATAGCGAAAGACGTCTCCAGGTTGCATCCATGTCCTACACACACGCATACAAACACACACCTACACACACACACACATACACACAACTACCCACACACTTATACCAGCACACAGACACAAATACACATGCCTACACACACGACTACATACACACCCGTGATTGCGAAAAACATAATTTGAATTCAAGATGTCAAAATTCAAATTAATTTTTTCCTTTTTTTTATATTTTTCATGCCTAAAATATTTAGTGATTGGTTTACACAAGTTGCTTGTCAACGAGAAACTGAGAATAAAATACGTAATCTGTGAAGAAAATTTTCAGATTGAGTTGATTGTAAAAAGCATGGAAAACATAAATTCTGTAGATGTTGAAATATTATACTTAAAACCTTTTACTAGAACAGAAAGTCAAATTTTGTGCAACTTTTAGCTCATTCGAAATACTTACAAAAGAAATCAAATATTTTTCGACTTTGTTTGGAATCATAACTTGTGACGATTCTCACACACCTTGATTTAATTTCATAATCAATTTTGACTCTGTGCATCATATGTGGTGAATTTTAGGAGAGGGGGGAACTGCTCCCTCACTTCCAAAAGTAAAGGGGCCTTGCCATCTCCCTTTTCAGAGTTAAAAATTAATGATCTATTGAACAATTACTTTTATAGGGTAGATTGATTGATTTGACGAAAGTAAAAACTTAAAATCCCAAAGAAATGGATTTTTCTTGTCTTATTTCATAAACATCGAACTTTGTAATGAAAGGGGAAAGTCTACAGTGGCCATTTTGATTTTTGATGCCATATTCCACATTTCTAAAAGTTTAGTCAATAATACTAAAAGCCAGTAGTATAGCCCAATTTTACAAAAAAAAAAAAAGAGCTTCAGGGGCCACGTCCCCTAACCTTAAAATTCTTCTAACGCCCCCACTGTTTTGGTGTACCAGCCGCCTATGTCAAATTGGAGGAATTTCGTTTATGTGACTGTTCGGAAACGACAGGGGAAAAAGTTCGACCAATACAAAAATCACCCTAATCACATCTTTGACGAAATCAACTTTAAAAGGAACAAAACAAATTAGAGTTGTTGAAATAAGTGTTGGCTGATTCCAGGCATAATGTCATTTTTACAGAATAATGATCTTAAAACTATGCCCTTTCTATTTCTGAACAATTCGTCAGACATTTCTGTCTAAATTCGAAAGAATATCATTAAAACTATCCGGTGAGCGACGAATTTTGCCTATATGGTATATTACGCCAAACCTACCTTTAAAACACAGATTTCAGTAAAATATCTTTGTGTAAAACCTGAATTTTTGTGAAGATTTTAATTAGGAAAAAACTGGTTAGGGAAAATATTAGTAAAAAATCTTTATTTTCTGTTGTTTTATTCACAATGTATAACAATTTTTCAAATTTGTAAATGTGTTCTTTTTTAGTTACAATTTAATAGATGCCACTACTTTGACGGAAGAAGAAAAACGAGACATTAAATACACAAAAGTACCGTAAGTATTTAGTTTTATTAATTAATAATTTTTTGTACAGAACTGAACTATCCAGTATTTGCTTGAATTTGAGACCTTACAGTGTAACGATAATAACTTTTCTATTATACATGGTTTAGAATTTTTATTTGCTTCATTTGATCCTGAATAAATGTAAATTTCTTGCTTTGTTGATGTACATATCGGAGTAATACGGGTCAAGCGAAATACATTTAAAAAGATTGCACAAATATATGTTAGAATAAAACTTTCCTATTTTTTCCTTGAAACAAACTTTTCACACACAAAATAAATCTCACATTGAAAACAGCAACTCTATGCACTGATAAGCTAACATTAACTGTTGAAAATACTACAACCTTTTCACGGCTGCTGAGATATTTGTTTTGTTTCTTGAGCTTGACTTTTGCCATCTCAGAGCGGCTGTAACAGTGAAAAGGTTAACTAAGAACTGATATGATGTAAATAACTTCATTCCACAAGCATATTATTATCATACAGATCCAGAATTCTCACCTTTTTAGGTTCTGTGCCCCTTTATGAACACACATATGAAGTCACACCCCGCTCCTTCTGCCGCCCTAGGCAATATTGACAAGTTCTGCCTTCCCTCCCATTGAATAATAATAATATAAAAATAACTGTAAAGTGCTTAAAATTGAAGTAAGCTTCTAGTTAAATTCCAAACATGGTTTTGTGTATCCAAGCACTGGTGCACTCTTTAAATTACATGTTTTAACATTAAAGAAGCGCAACTTATGGCACTGAAACAGATATTAATATTTTCAAAAGACTTTTAAGTCACGCAATTTGCCGCCTCTAAAATCAAATTGAATTTCTTGTTAAATTCCGAACTATGTTTTGCATATCCAAGCAAAGGTACAATTATTATTTTAGTATTGAGGCAGTGAATTTTATGACGCTGAAACAGATATTCATACTTTAAAGAAATATGTTTCAATTTCGAAATTTGCCATCCCTAAAACCTGCCGCCCTAGGCAGTCGCCTACCCTAAGAGCCGGGCCTGGAAATGATTTTTCTTTCTGCTGCATATCAAAAGTTACTGAGCATTAAGGATTGTCCAGCTTCAATTTGTCGTTATGATCTTTGCTTTCATTATTTTGTTTCAACTACATTAGCTTGAATTTCAGCTACAATATCCTCGGAAGTATGTATCTCGGAAGGGATAGCATAAACATTAACTTTTATACCACTTTTCAAATGTTTCTGGACTTCACAAATTGAAAACAAAGGCCTTTATTGAATATTCTTAGGGTTTCAACTTTTGATTGACTTAGGAATGTTAAAGGAATTTCCCAGGAATGTTAAAGGAATTTCATAAGAAAGACCAGCTGGAAGTGAATACAAATTTAATGAAGCAAAAAAATATCACTCGCTTTAAGTGGGGTTTGTCAATCAAAGCGATTTGTATTCCTATATAGACTAACAATGTACCAACCACATCTTTTCGATTTCCTCACTAAATCCGGGTTCTAGTTAAATCAGGGCTCGTTATAAGCAAGTTCAACTGCATTTCATGTTGTTACTTTATCGGTTTATTTATTAATTTTTATTTGTTGTTTGACTTTAACTGAAAAGTAACTTCAATTATGCTTCATTATTATCAGAATATTAAAAAATAAAGTAATCCTATCTTTGAAAGATCATGATCAGAAAATATTATGTTGAGTTATTTTCATATGTATTGTTAAGTTGCATTTGTCGTTATTAATATTCCTAAAAATCCCTATGTTTAATTCATTTCAGAACTGACAATAGTCGCCTTTTCAAAATTAGATACTCTTCAAGTCAAGGTCATTTGAATGGGAATCCAGTAAATATGAGGTTTGTATTGATTTTCTAGAATACATAAAAATAGTTAAACTACAAAACTATACCATGCACAAATAAAAATGTAAATGTGTATATTTTCAGATATGTACATGATAAAAAAATCCATGACTTATTTTGGAAAGCTATAGGGAATTAGCGAAATTGCTTTAATGCATTATTTGAGCCATAATTTCATTAATTGCTTTGACATTAAATGCAAGGTTTCTAAGACTGATGAAAATGTCTTGTAAAGCATCTAGTTTGTTGTATTGTAGCAGAAGGGAGAAGGTATGAAATCAATATAAAATTGAAAAGACTTGTAGGCTGTAACTTATAGAGATTATGTAGGTTGCTAAACTTTTTAAAAATTATTATATTTGACAAAAAAAAAGGTTTATTTGTCTTATTCAAACAAAAGAAAAAGAACTATTTTGTTAATCTATTTTTACAGAATGTCCAATGGAAGTCTTCATAAAATGCAACCGCTTGATGATCCAGGCCCACCTCCACCTTACATAAATGACCAGCACAATGGGTTTATACCTCAATCTCAAAGATTAGTTGACATAGAAGAGAAAAACGAAAATTTAGCAGAAACGATACAGATTCCTAAAGCATCTACAAATGGTATGCAACAAAACAGTCACACACCTCTCACAAGTAAAGGAAGGTAATTAGAAAAGTTTTCTTATTTGAATAATTTCTAACACTTATGGCTTGTTTTAAAAGTTACCATACAAATTTAAATCACTGACCAAAATCAGATGAAATTGAAACTTTTATATTAAAATTGAACACCTGTTTTTTTTTCTTTTGAAACAAAAATTATATTAGTAATTAGTTGATTGATTGATTGCAATAGCGGATTTTTTTTTTTTTTGGGGGGGGGGGGGCACATGCTCCTCACAAAAGGTTAAATTAGTTTAGGTATCCTATTAAATATTCTTTAATGTATTTCTAAATAGTGGAAATCAAATTCTTTAAACTGTTATTTAAAAAATAAATAAAAAGCATATTTGAATAAAAATGACTTTTGTTTGCAATAGGGGTAAGTAACATTGGTGTTGGAGGTCAGAGTGAAAGAATACATTTGACTGACCTTATCCATAAGTGTAGTTTTAGTATTCAGAAGTACATATCATGATTCGTCCATTAATTTTTCTTTGATAGAATCAGTAATTAACATGAAAGGATATTTTAAAAGTACCCCCTGAAAACTTCGTTATGAAAAATTGAGGGGGGGGGGGCACTTTTACTCTTCCCTCGTTTTCTATTTCCGAATTATTTAGGCAATATAATAGCCAGCAAAATAAATAAATAAAACTTAACATGAAAATATTTACATAAGTGAACTTTAATGTTGATGTCTGCAAGCATATTTAATGTTCAATTCAATTCATTTTATTTCAATCAGGGGAATATTTTTTACAAAAATGCATTTCAGAACTAAAATAAAAGAAAATAAATTATAAACATAAGTATATTTTGCCCTGTTTATTTGAAACTTCTTGATTGAGTAGATGGTAGTAAAGGTATAACCACAGCCTGACTGATAAATATTTATACTGTACTTTCTTATTTTCAGGTTTAAACAAAACAATGTACAGCTGCACACGGCAAAACAAAATCAATCTCAACATTGGGATTTCAATAAATCTTGCATGAACAAATCCCGAGTAAGTTAACTTTCTTAATTATTACCTAATTTTTCTGTTTTTCTTTTTTTATTTGCTGGAAGTGGCAGCTGAAATCATCATAATACTCGAAAAGGGATGCCAAACAGTCTTTGAAACAAACACATACCCATAAACATATAGATCAAGTCAGAAGTTTTATTAAAAGTGTCCCTGATTGCCTTACGAAAGAAAATTTATTCCGATTCTTCATCGGGCAGTTTTGTTTGATTAAGAATTATAAATTAACCACATGAATTCCCTTGAAATTTTCATTTACAAAATTCCTATGTATCTACACTGATTAATCTATCTGTATCTATACTGAGACAGAGTGTAAAACAACATGCACAATATTCTCCTTCAGAACTTTTTTAACCTAAAGACTAACAGAATTATTTAAACTAAATTAATTAATGATTTTTTCTTTATTTTTTAGGTTTCACCGGATAACAGCATAAGTAGAAATATATCTCATAAGCAAGACAGTGATTCATCATTGCCCAGTGATCAACTGACAAAAAATATCAGGTAAAAAATAAGATATTTTAGAGAGAACTTGTGAAAGAGAATGCGTTAAATTCAGTAATTTTTGTCTAGAACTGTGATATTTATAAATGTATGAATTATTGCATTACTATGCATTGTGCAAAAGAAACTTCTTTTAAAGCTTTACGCTTAGTTTTAACTTGTCTTTATTCAAATGTAATGTAGATTGAAGAAAAGTTTGTCATACAATTTGATTTAAACTGAAACTAGACCTTAAGGGGTCTAAGGATCTTTAACCTTCAAAATTTTCGACTTTCTGGAAAAAATATATGTTATGCATTTTTTAATTCTGAACAATTTGATACCTTATTTATTGCTATACGCCAAAAACTTTTCAAGTTATTGTAAAAATGCGTAAACTTTCCCCAAAGAGATTTATGTTAACAGCAGCTGTTTAAGCCTCTTTTTCTCAGGTGCCGGTTTCCTCGGTTTTCTCGTTTTGCGCGCATAATATCTCAAAAAGTTTCTTATATATTTCCGTAAAACTTTTCATACTTGTTTGTCTAGTTTATATTTATGACCTGAACCTAAATTTGTTTAATTTTTTAAAAATTATTTTTTTTTTTTTTTTTTTTTTTGAAATTTTACAAGTCATAATCAAAATTTTCCAAAATTTTGGGCAAAATATCTATTTTTTTTTAATATTACCTTTCATTTTTAGTTAAAATTTAGGTTCAGATCATAAATATATACCAGACAAACATGTATAAAAAGTTTTATGGAAATATATAAGAAACTTTCTGAGATATCATGCGTGCAAAACGAGAAAAATGAAGAAACCCGTACCTGAGAAAAAGAGGCTTAAACAGCTGCTATTAACATAAATCTCTATGGGGAAAGTTAACGCATTTTTACGATAACTTGAAAAGTTTTTGGCGTATGGTAAAAAATAAGGTATCAAATTGTTCAGAATCAAATTATGCATAACATATATTTTTTCCAGAAAGTCGAAAATTTTGAAGGTTAAGGGTCCTTAGACCCCTTAAGACAAAAGGAAAAAATGCAAACCCTCAAAAAATCAATAACTCAAAAATGTATTATTGCTGGAAGAGTCAAGAAGAGAGTCATTTCCCCTTCATTAAATACCAGTGTTTATTCATTTCCAGTGACAAGTGTAGAATTTTATTAAAGAAAAAGGGTGTTGGTTAATTTACATGCACTTTGATTTTTGCCCTTTGATTTTTGATCAAAAAACATTTGTCAAGACCATCATTTTGAATTTTTCCAGGAAGAGGGGGAGGAGGGGGGAACAAAGGGTATATACTTAATATAAGTTACATGTATACCAAAAAACAGCAAAAACCACATCTACTTATTGTATTACCTGGCATGCCGCAAAATTTAGGGGCCACCAGATTTTCAATAACACTCTTCTGGTCCTTTCCGGCACGCCGGAAAAATTGAAGTTTGGAAAAAAAATTAGTACCATAAAAAATATATGTTGAGCTTAAAAATGAAAGTTCTATACATATCTAGTTAGTATTAAAAATGAGCTTAATTGTGTAAAAATATTTACTAACAATGTCATTTGTTATTTTAACAAGAAACAAAATGTTTAATAACAAATAATTTCATAAAGTTAAATCAAAACTGAGTAAGCAAACATTTAAGCAGCAAGTGACCACCCCAAACTAGTACTAAAGAATTTACCATAGCTGTTCAATAAATGGAAGTTAAACTTACCTCTCTAAAAGGAACCAAAAATTATTGATTTAAAAAAAATTACGAACGAATCGCAGTAACAATGATTGCTTCTGAATTGATTACTTTATTTGCATATAATTAAATTCATTAATAATGACTTATCATAAATCACAAGCATATATTGTATGCAATACACATTTTATTTGAAAGAAGGTTACTTTCGGGATTTATTTATTTTTTTCTTACAGTGGTTTGCTTTTGAATGGAATTGAATGAGGAAATTTAATGGAGAAATTTACTTTTGTTTTGTTGCAAAATAAACCTCCAATTATCCGGCATGCCGGGAAATTCGAATTTCCAGGCATGCTAATCAACCTGACGCTTTTCCGGCATGCGAAATAATACGGTACACGTGTACATCAGTTTTTCAAAGCCGGGGGGGGGGGGGGGGGGGTGATTGATAAATGATGGCCTTGCATTTTGTGTTGATAGTAGCCTTGCATTGGAATATGTCAAATAAAATGTTTAAAAATGCTTTGTGCTGAAGTATGATTAAAAATTTAAAAAAAAAAGAAAGAAACGAAAATAATCTGAATAAAGCACAAATTGTCAAGAATGGGGTCTGGCTTAGCTTTTAATCTGACCCATTTGGTATATATGTTACTAATAAAAGTCTTAAATCTGGTAAATCTCAGCATTAGCTGGTGAATATCAAAATTTGCATACCAAAAACATCAGCGAAGCACCGAATATTTCTGGTGAATCACTGGTCAAAGTCGACATTCTCTGAATTTGGTCTTTCATGGTAACATATCATCGCCTCAAAGCAACAGTAGGATATCTTACTGTTACTCCTAAGATGTGATACTGTGGCTCTGAGACGACAATGTATACCATTGTCTTCTGGCTGAGGAGTGTTCTCTCATGACTTTTTGTTGTGTGTTGAGTACTTTTGCACAGAAGAAGTTCCACTAGCCCTGAAATAGCTATCTGATTTATTTTCTTGACAAGTTTTGGTTTATTCGCATTATTTTTCCACTTTAATCATGTGCCAAAATGTTTTTGAAATGCAAAAGCAAAACTTCTTAATGCAGCACTTGTTTAAAAACTGTTGAGCCTCTAATGCTTACCACAAAAGAATGGTTTGGTCAAACATATCAGTTTCCAATGCTTTATTCTTCTTTGCAAGTATGTATATAAAAATATAATCATGTATACATAAATATACAAATGTGTAGTTTTATACAAAGATAAAAGACATATTGATTCAGACATTCAATATTAAAAAAAAATTTCAGATAAAGGGATAACTCTAAAATATGACATATATTAGGCAGCTAGGTCAAATACAATAAAATTTACATATCTATCCGTAACCAAATTGGTTTTTGCCATAAAATCATTAAATTCTGAAATAAAACAAATTTAAACCTTCTTCTTCTTCTTATTATTATTTTTTTCTTTTCATATTCATAGCGGTCAGCAAAACCATATTTAATCTCATATCAGTTTGCAAGGAAAATTGTTAATAAATGACCTAATCGTCGAGACATTTGTAACATATATAAGGAGCGGTTGTAGCATTCAATTTTTTTTAACATTTTAGTTTAAATTTAACCTATAATTCTTTATTTTATAAACGCACAAGAATTTAAAAAATTCTACACATAGTTTACAAATTAAATTTGATATACGCTCTATTCGTTAGTCATTGACAAAAGTTAATAGATTAGTATTTTGTTTTGGTAAATAATCAAAGACAAAAATGTAAAACTACTTAAATCATTTATCATACTTTGGCCAGATGATAGCAATGTAAGTCTCTTAAACGATTTAATGACTTATGTTCATAACTTTAAACAATTTACAATTAAACTATAATGAATGTACTTAAATTCTATAAGGCTTTTGATTTAGATACCTGTGATTCAGATGAAGAAAGTTTTAACTGTTAGCAAAAGGCACAATTACAAGCTGTATCACAGGTTGTGCTCGAATGAAGATCACAAAACTTTTGCTACTTATTTAACTTGTTGATGTAGAGTGGCCTTTTATATTTGTTTTCAGCCAACTGACACAGTGGCTTCAACAGTTGGCTATAAAAAATAAATTCAAGGTGACCTCAAACGAAGCCACCATGCCTCAAAACTACAGCTGGTTTTAACAATTGAGTGGGCTATAGCTTCTTAAAAAAATGTATGTTACAATGATCAAAACTACTTTGCATCCAGTCTCCCATACATTTGTGGTCTTTAGCAATGCAAAATACTTGAAAAATTAAAAAAACGAAAATAGTAACACAAAAAGCTTTAAAAAATGGTGCAAATATTAAATGATACCAAATAATTTATAGAAAAAAACGCCATTACAAATTTATGTTCATCAGCGAAAAACCTGATTTTTCAAAGAAATTCTTAAATTGTTTATTTAAGTTTCTTTTTTTCTCTTAGTTTCTATTATTTGAAAAATAGTTTACAGAATTGAGTTTTAATAGTTAGTTACAACAATTATTATAAGTACCACAAGGATAATAACAATTATTATTATTATTTACAGACTAGTGAATGGGCACTTTTACCCAGCATCACAAAAATCTTTGGTTACAATGCCTTCAATGACTCACAGAGTAACATTCCAAAATGATTCCACTAAACCCCCAAAGGTGAGACGATTATTTAATTTTATTTTGCTTTGTTTCAATTTTTCTTCATAAAATATAGAAAAGGCTTTCAAAGTTTAAGTTCACTCAAATTTTATGTTGTATACTAGCTGCGTGCCCGGCGTTGCACGGGCTACCTAAAAAATGTAAGAGCAGTCCAGTTGATGCTTTTGTAGTACACTGACACTAGTTTCTAACGCGTTAAGGAATAAATAAATGCGCGTAAAGCAAGGTTTGCAAAACACCAGTAAAACATATTTTTGCCGAAACACCTCATCAACGTTAACAATCGTTATCAATGATACAAGTTATGAGTACATTTTCAGTCGGCACAAAAGGGGAAAATATATGCATTATCAACTATAATCTTTACTAACGTTAAACTGAATTACATCTGATTGACTATATCGGAAATATTTATGCACAATAACAATCCGCTTTTTACATAAAATAGTCTACTACCCGGCGTTGCCCGGGTGTTTATTAATGCAACATACTGCATTAATAAACACCTATCACGAGGTCATCACTATACACGTGGAAAACCTAATTTTATTTCTTTATATTCGAGAAAAAAAATTGCAACAGATGTTTCTTTTCAATGATTTTCTTCACGCTGTAAATTTTAATAAAAGCGTTCATCCAGAAAGTTGAGTCGAAGCACTGAATAATAATTTGAATGGAGGAAAGCCTTCAAAAAATATGGATTTTATTTTGAAATCTAAGAGTCATAATTAATAATTTTTAATTGATATCTCCGCTAACTATTATCGGAGGATTATGTTAAATAGCCAAACATGAAGACGGGAAGATGACGAATCCATCGATACCTGGTTCGATGGTCAGTTCACTGTCGTTCGGGAGAAGAAGCTTGGACATAGATAGATACTCAGATTTTATATGTATAAGATTTATATACAGGCTAAAAAACAAAATTTAAAAACATCATTAAATTAGAACTTGCAAATAAATAATAATTAAAGAAAATTCCCTAGTAAATTTTGACATTAACTAAAGTAAAAATAAGACGCATTAATTTTACACACATTTTGCAGATTACTGCAGATACGTGTTTCAGGGTTTCAAGGAACTCCTTTTTCAATGCATTCACTTTGCTGCATTGAAACAAAGGGGGGGTCCTTGAAACATCGAAACACATGTCTGCAGTAATCTGCAAATATTGTGCAATAAAATCTTATATCTTGTTTTTAATTTTCAAGCACAAAAGTATTTATTCAGATCTTACTAGCTAAAGTGAATGAAAAGTGATTGCAAATATTTCTTCAGTCAAAAGATAGAAATGAAATAAACCAAAAGAGAGAAATGAAATAAACCAATCCACTAACATAATGTCTGTATAACAAAAACCAAAAAAGCTAATAATCCTCGAATATAAAAAGTAAAATTATGTTTCATGTATATTATTTCTCTCTTTTTATTTACATACAGCAATGACTTTTTTTTTTACAAAGAACATTTGATTTTTGGTTTACTTATTTGATTTATAATCTTTTAAGTTATGTTTTTTATAAAATTAAACAGTAATAAAAATTTAATGACCAAGTTTTATTATTACTCATTTATTGCATCAATTGGTAATTTCACTAAATTTTTTAAAAAAAGTTTAAGTATTATATTGCTACTAAATCGTAATTTCATAAATATATAAAGTGTTTGTAATGCTGGTGACACATTTGAATAATATATTATTTTTTAAAAGCGATGAACTCTTTTGTTTAGACTTTCACACCTTCCCAATCTTGGACGCAAAACTCCCCAAGAGCCAATGGTGAAGTGCCAAAGTCAAGTGAAACAAAACCTTCACAAAACAGCCATGAAATGAGTACAGAGTTATAACAAGACATTTTGTGCCAACAGAATAATTTAAGTTGTATGTCTAACCAAAGTTTTTTTGTATGAAAAGAGTATTTATACATTTTTGTTGTATAAATAACTTGCTATGCTTTTTTTAAATACAGAAATATTTGTTATGTTTTTTGTTTCTTTCTAACAAAAATGAAAAACGAAAAAAAAAAAACTTTTTTTTTTCTTTAAGTAACAAAATAAGTCTGTTTTTCAAATTATTTGGTTCAAGTTGCTCAAGGAAAAATATAAATTGCAATGGAAATCTAAAAAAAATTGAGGTGAATTATAAATTTTGTATATATTTGTAATTTATCCTTTGTGCAATCTTTCATATTAAATTAACATTTACAGTGTTTTGTGATTTAATACATTATGTAAATTAATTGTATATTAAGTAACGATTTTATCAATAAGTACACTAATATTTTTTATGGTTTTGCATTACAATGAAAAAATTCACGATCAAAAATTTATTTGCATAAATAGGTGTTTCATACAAGTAGCGACCTAAATATGGTATTTTATGCAAATATAATTGCAATGAAATTAGTTATAATGCAAGTGAACTGTGATTCAGTACATCTTTAAGTTTAAGTAATTTATATTTAAACAAGTTAATCAATAAAATAATTTCATCAAAATCCAACACAGTCCCATTTTTCACCAAAATATACTACAGTAAACTTTTGTTCTTGTACAAAGATTAGTTGTTATGCTTTAAAAGACAGTTATAAGATAACTACAGCAAATTAAAAGTTGCTTCTTTTCAAATGCAATTTTAACGACAGTAATTCGATACAGTATGGTGCTATTTATACATGGAATTGAATGTCATTAAATATTGTATTGGAATTACATCATGTGCTAGGAATGTAGAGAGAGTACTTAGTAATTTGCATTTAAATAAAAAATACACACAAACAAAAGCAGTACTAATCGCCTAAATACAATAAAAACTCAAGGCGAAGGGCATGTAGTTTACATTTTCTGGCAACCTTAAATTTTTGAATTGCAAAAGCAGATATTGTATATAAAAAAGTTTTGCTACCCCAGATTAAATTGACTTACTGCATGAAATAATTATGCGATTAAAAAATATATTTGTCTAATATTTAATAAAGACATGTCGGTATCCATGGATAGTCAATTCAGCAGTGTACGGAGCTGCTGCATAATAGGTTCCACAGTACTAATAAAGATTAAATTTACAATTAAATTTTTAATATTATTCTAGTTAAAATGAAGTAACACAGAGTTAAAAATATAAATTTAGTTGAGCAATTAAAATTTTTAAAAATCACTCTGTTAAAACATGATTTTAATTTTTTTACTTCATTGTAAAAGTTCATTCAAAACATTTTCTTGTTATAAGTTTACAAAAGTTACATGATTTAATGTTCTCAGATTTGTGAATTAGACTGTGCAACTATTTTAACTGAATTGTTATTATTTATTTCATTTTCATCTGAAAAGATTTATTTGCAATTTTGTTTGGAAATACATAAATATGTACAATTCTAACCTTCAAATAGTTTTTAATTAGACAGAAAGAAGCAATTTTTAAGTTATTTTAAATATACACATGTAAGAGTTATTTTGAAACCAATGAATTAAACAAATAAAAGCTCACCAAGTTTTATCTGGATTGTAAAAATGAAAAGCATTATTTTTATTATGCAATGCTATTACTGAGAGAAAATGTACCAAAATATATTTACACATTTTTTTAAATCTCAAATCTCATTTAATGACATGAAAAATTTAGTAACATGTTTTTATTTTAACTATTTTACTCTAACATAGTTCACTGAACATTAACACTACCGCCAGTTGTGATGTCTACAAAAGTCAAATGCTGAAACGCTCATTAAACAATACAAATTTGTCATGTGTTTTTGAAAGGTAATATTGTTGTAAACGATTCATCTTTTAACTGTTTCTCATGCATTTTTTATTTGAAATTTTAGGTTTAAATACATCATTTTTGAGAAAATTTAAAGAATTGAGGCGGCATTATGTTACAAAAGCACAAAATATATTAACTGAACATTAAAATGTTAATCTATGTGCACATAGTTCTTCAGGTCAAACATAGTGTTGTTTAGATAAAAGCAAAGCCGCAACTTCAGAAAACTATTTTTATCGCTTTACAATTTATTCATTTAATATTTATGAAATTTTACTGTTAAGAGCCAAAAAGATTTTTTATACTGTCCCTCTTTAATTAAGCCAAGAGTGTTTAACTTAAACTTTTTTGAACAGTTCAAGTAGGTTATTTACATACATAATGAAATTTCTGTCCATATATAATGTACTGAGCAATAGTGTTCGTGGAGAAATCATAAAGTTTAATGAAATTTTAGAAATAAAAGTAGCTACAATATTGCATAACAAATGGACTACATTAGTGTTTCATATGACTGTGTGTGGATGTGAACAAGTTTCATTGATAAGGATCATTTCTAGATAGCCAATTTTTTCATTAAAAATGTAATTACTTAATTGACAAATTTTATGTGCATGCTTTTTGATAATTAGCATGATTAGGTTTGTAATAAGACAAAGTTTATACAGAAAATGCTTTCTTTGTAAAATATTTCTTACTTTGTACAATGTTTTATA
Organism: Uloborus diversus; assembly: GCF_026930045.1. Classification (NCBI taxonomy): domain Eukaryota; kingdom Metazoa; phylum Arthropoda; class Arachnida; order Araneae; family Uloboridae; genus Uloborus; species Uloborus diversus. Next base: position 176,751,052 of record NC_072734.1, read on the forward strand.
ATAAATAGATATATACAGAAAAGTTTCTAATTGTCATATTTTAATACAAAACATATTTTTAAAAAAAGGACTAGAGCTAGTCTTTAGACCAATGCCCCCTTAATACTAAATGCCTGTCCCTTTCTTGCTTTTAACATAGAGCAAAAGTGATCGCAAATCAAGGGAATGAGGATAAGTAAATTTTGGTACACCTACCACTGCCACATATCAGAAGGTATTAGAAATTAACAGCGAAGAACACAATTGGTTAATTTCTGAATTTAAATTTTGAAATCAACCAATTAAAAGTTTGATTTGAATTGTTTGGATACATTACCATAGCAAACGTCATCCTTGTATTGCCGCCAGATAGCATTGAAAGGTGTACCTTGTACTGGAAGTCAGCGCGGGCGATTGACGACGGAAGTACACATTTTGAGACAAATGCATTTGGCATTTAGTGTTATGGGGGCGTTGCTTTAGACGAGGGATCACCAGAGTAGAGCTCGCAAAAATCACCCATCCAGTGAGCTAGAATATTTTTAGTTACATTGCAAAACTTATAATGTAAGAAAATCACACAAATTCAATGAGAAACACAACTGACAAACACTATGAAATCGAACACTTTAACTGTGGTTAATCATAAAAACTTAGTGTCATAGATAGGTTGTTATTGTCTTGTGCCAGCTAAGCTGACAATTTGGGGTGTGCCGCTTCACTTTTTCAACTGTATCGTATTTTGGTGTGAAGTCAGACTTCCACAGTACACACCAGTGGCACTGCCACGGAGGGGTTTTGTGATTAAAATCCAGAACTCAAAAATATTAATTTCCCCCGTACAAATCAAAGGGGGTAGGGAAACAGTGTTTGCACTTTTCCAAGCGGGATAGGTTTCAACAAAATATCTTACTGCTTTTAATGATCGGGAAGCAGTCACAAATTAATTTCCAATTCTTAAAAATACACAAATAATATTTCATGATGAGTACCCGTTCGGGTATAAGAGAGTTATAATAGTCTCAATAAAGTGCTACAAGAGTATCATGGTCCCTCAGCACTTCCAGCACTGCACAAATCCTTTTTAGGGAAACCAAGAGAGAGAAAAACCTACCCCACACTGGATTTTCTGAGGTTCCTTTCCAATTCTTATCAAAAGATCGAAGACGTTATTAGCTCACATTTGACATTCATAAAGACATTGATGTATTTGAGGAGGAGGTTTTAAATGATCTCGTGAAAAAACACAAAAAATGAATATAAGATTGAAGATAAATATGCTGTGCTTTTTCCGACTTTTCAATTCATAGTGATATCAATACAATTGATAAATTCTTTTTGAACCAGTACTTTCAATGAATAATTACTGATCCACAGAAACTCTTTGAAGAAGTTGAATATTTTCACATTATAAATAAATGGGAAAGAAAGCAACAATTTTCCATTTTGAAAACCCATCTCATCAAGTTTTTCTTTCTGCACCGCTGGTGCACACATACCATAAGGGCCCATTAATGAGGTAGGCAACCATTCACAGCATAACAACACATTCACACAAAAGAAAGAACAAGGACAGAAGAGAGAAAGTACATTGGTCCCCAAGTCGAGAACCTCCCCATCCGCAGTCAGACCCCATTCGCAGACTTACCTGACCACAAGACAAGGAGATCTGCGACATAGATACTGTCTGCACACAGATTGTATGGAATTGGCAAACATCCAGCTAAGATGAATCTATCTGACTGAGGGAAAAGTAAAAATTTAATGCTTGTGCTTTGTCAATTTCAATTTGACTCTGTTAAATTTAGAAGCTAACACACATCTACAAAAGCTGGTGTTGCTGAAAACTAATAGATTCGTCCGTTTCCCCCTGTAAACCGGATGGTGGTTAAAATGCAGGTCACTTTTATAATAAAACTAGTGGTAAGTGGTACCCGCACGGCTTTGCCCCTAATAGAAAATTAAAAAGTCTTTTGGTTCGCCTGTATATTTACAAATAATGCATGGTTAATTTTCTCGCCAATTGGTTTGTGCCCATGTTACGGTTCCACGTCATGAAAATTTCGTAATTTACTCGTCCTTCTTATGATAACTGTGTCCTTAAAATTGGAATAGAAAAAGAATCACATCGAATTTTTGAAAAATCGCTTTGAGGTGCACACCCCAATGCTACAAACTAACTTTGTGCCAAATTTCATGAGAATCGGTCGAACGGTCTAGGCACTGTGCGCGTCACAGAGATTTTGAAAGACAGAGATCCTGACAGACAGAGAGACTTTCAGTTTATTATTAGTAAAGATTAAATGCTACAATGAGGTAGATAGTTCTTGACCACTTACTGGTCGAGTCAGAGTGGCTCTTAGAAAAAAAACATTTGGGCACTCTTGCACTTGACAAATGGCTCTTTATTGTCCTTATTCATTCATAGCAAGGAAAATAAATATGGCAATCAATTTCGTATATCTATAGATTTCCATATTCCACGCTTGTTTCATTGGATGAATTTCATGAAAACCATGAACTTCTATTAAATGCAATTAAATTCCGAAGATATCCAAAAACAATATTATATTAATATTTTTGGCTCAGTAATGGACGTAGATACATCTGTATTTGCATTATTAAAATAGATAATGATGCAAGTCGATCAAAATACGAAATGCACAGTTGCACACAACTGAAACCAACTTGTGACATTCTAAACAAATTTCAAAAAAGAGACAGAATTTCATATAAAGAGAAACTATATTTTTGTATTTACTTGTTATCTTTGGCATATTCTTAAAACAAACTTCTGTATTTGCACTCAATTATTCTCTCAATTTATAATGTACATCTGGTAGTAACCTCAATTTTTCTGCTGCCTAAAATAAGCGAAATTAACTTACTTAGAAATTTTTAATTATTACAGTAAAAATATATATTTAAAATTTGCAACTGCTGGTTAATATGTAATGCAATAAAACATTAACAATGTTTCGTCTTTCTTTCTGATATACATATTACAATAAATTGATTCTAAGAAATAACTAGTTTTTTTAATCAGTTTCATGAATACTGAAAAAAATCAGAAATATTTAAAATATTTAAATATTTCAAATTATAACTAGTTGAGACACACACTGTATTATGCTTTGTTGTAATTAAATGCAAGAATACAGCAAAAGCTAAGGATGAGCACAAAGTTCATAATTAATGGATGCATCACCCAATTAGATTGGAAGTATTAGGTGCACTTCGGAGATGTGCTGCATTAGACCTGATTCATCAGTACTAAGGTTTACAAGCTACTATCAAATCAGCACTAGCACACAAGGGCACCCATATGCAAAATTTTAAGGGGAGGCTCAAAAATTTTCCCCATGGTTCAGCAGAATATTTTCCCTATGGAAACTGATTTCAGTACAGATTAGAGACATTAAAATTTGACATTTTTAATAACTTATTCATTAATGGCTGAAAAAGAAATTTTCATACATTTTTTGCAAAGAAAAAAGCACTAAAAGCAAGGAAGTTCTCATTTCTAAGGGGGGCTAAAGCCCCTCCCCTTATCCCCCTATATGGGAACTCTTTCCACACTCCATTTTTAGAATAAATGATGTATCTGCTACACACCTTTTTGTATGAGAACAGGCCTGTCATTTAGAGGGGTCGGTTACCCCCAGAAAAATTCAAAATGGCAGGCCTGTGTGAGAAATAAGATGAAAGTCTTCCGTTTATTTTAGAAAACTTATAACCTTTAACCCTTTTATTTATCACTGTCGCAAAACAAACTTTATTAATATTCTCACTATAAATCATGAGCACTGATGGAATAAACTAAATTTTTCAATATCAGATAAATTCAAAATAGCAGGCCTGCATAAGAAATAAGATGAAAGTACTCCATTTATTTTAGAAAACTTATAACCTTTAACCATTTTATTTATCACTTTCGCAAAACAAACTTTATTAATATTCTCACTATAAATCATGAGCACTGATGGAATAAACTAAATTTTTCAATATCAGATAAATTCAAAATAGCAGGCCTGCATAAGAAATAAGATGAAAGTACTCCATTTATTTTAGAAAACTTATAACCTTTAACCATTTTATTTATCACTTTCGCAAAACAAACTCTATTAATATTCTCACTACAAATCACGAGCACTGATGGAATAGACTAAATTTTTCAATATCAGAAAAATTCAAAATAGCAGGCCTGTATAAAAAATAAGATGAAAGTACTCTATTTATTTTAGTAAACTTATAACCTTTACAAACTTTATTAATATTCTCACTACAAATCATGAGCACTGGCGGAATAAACTAAATTTTTTAAACATCTTAAAACAGTTGATTAGAAAACACTAGAATAAATTGAAATATTTAGATACCTGTTCAGCAGTTAAATCACGTTGGGCCTGAGCTAACATTTCATATCCAACCATAAACTTTTTAACAGAAGCTGAACGCAAAAGTGGAGGGTAATAGGACGCATGAAGTTGCCAATGACTATAATCTGATTCTTTATCCTCAGGTGCACCTTCAAAAATAATAGTTTTGCAGCTTTAAAAATAATCTTCCAAAAATGAACAAAAACATTTATTCAATGCTATGTACGACAAGGCTAATAATATAATTGGCTTTATGTGCTTTAACTTATACACAATGGCCTATGTACAATGTATATTATGTATTGGCCTATATACAATGTTTTCAGGGTCGGATTTGGAAGTGTGGAGGCCCCAGGGCAACAAAGGAGTGGTGGCCCCTACTCAGGGTTCGAAAAGATCATCATATTTTCGAAAATATCCGATACTCTGATATACATATCCGAATATTTTAATATATATGTATATATCCGATATTTTCGATCAGCACTTTAATAGTAAATACATCCTGAAGTCACTGCTATTTATTTTTTTATATTATTATTTTAATTTATAGACTTAAAATTACAGTTTCTTATTTATATCTAAACATACATTTCATTTTAAAAGTTATGTACTTTTAAGGTTATTTTCATATGATATTTACAATCATTTGCGAAATCTGATAACTTAATGTTAGAAAAATAAAACACATATATGTATTGATATTGTTTAGTTATTAGGTTGGATGTTGAATATTATATTTATACATGCTTTGTAAAACTGACATATACCTTGAAAAATTGTCAAAAAGCATCATAGTATCACATACAATACCAATATATAAAATATCATGTAAAATTAAAACATGAAAAATTTTTTTTTAACCATATGTTTTACATTACAAATAATTTATAAATATAAAATAAAAAAGGATACTTGCAATCAGGGCTTCCTGATATATTGATAATAATATTATTTTTGTGCAAGCATTCTTTGTAGAAATACAAAAAAAAAAAATGTCTGGGAGAAAAAACGTAAAAGTTGCTGACCCATGAAAGTTAGGATATTTTGTAAAAAATTTCTTGTGGGGACCCCTTTGTTGTGGAGGCCCCCGGGCAGTAGCCCTGCCTGCCCTCCCCTAAATCCGGCCCTGAATGGCTTTACATACTGTAAATTTCAAAACAAATTTCCAGTTTGTTCATTTTAAAAAAGGTAAGTTATGTTAAGTTTTTCAATTTGCCACACATTCTCTTACTTAATATTGAAATGCTATAGCAGAAGTTGCATGAATTTATTGATTAATCAAAATTTGACTTAAGATTTTTTTCATGATAGTGAAATATTGTATTGAGTCTTTTGAAGCTCTCTAAGGATATAACCATGTTTTAAACATTCATAGTTTTTTCTATGTTATTTACTACATTTAATACATTAAAACAAAACAATAATAAATTGTATTTAAGGAAACAAACAAAAGTATAAGCATAAATGAAATCATACCATGCCATCCCATAGAGTATGGAAAAGAAGTTTCAAACAAATTGTCGTACTTTGTTAATAGCTTCTTCATTATTTCTGCTAAAGCTGAAAGTAAAAATAAAGAGAAAAGTTATTTTAAAACAGAGCTACATATATAACACTTTAAAGACAAACAAGCCTAGTGCATGCAAAAAAATATGTATTGCAGCATAACCATATTAAACATTTGTCATATGTTTTGCAAAATACTTAGTTCCCTTACATGATTTTTCCTCCTCATTCAGATCAGTTAATCGAAGAACATGTCGTCTGGGTAGAAGCATCGTCTCGAAAGGCCACACAGCCCAATATGGTACTAAGGCGACCCAATGATCATTCATGACCACTATTCGTACCTAATGAAAGATTTCTAATGAAAATGATAGAAAATATTTTCACTTTCAAAAGAAAATAAACTTATATTTTTACAAAGATAGAACAACTGTACTTTTCTCCAGACTATCTCAATTTTGATATACAGTAAATATAATATTTCTAAAATAAGAAAGTTTTCACATTTTAAAAAATATAATGACTACAAATTTTACATAAAAACACTAAAGTGTTTAGATTTTATTCTAAAAAAAATAAGATGTAATGCATGAAATACACCAGCAGCTCAGTCAATTCCAGCCGAGGATTGCAGTTTCGTGCTTATTAGCACTCATCAGCCCGGCATAGGAGAGACTGAGCTGGAAAACCTCTTAAGGAAGCCAAGAGTGCCAAATAAACTGGTAGCTAATACAAGAATTTGCACTGGTTTGGCACTCTTGGCTTCCTTAAGAGGTTTTCCACCTCCAGCTCAGTCACTCCTATGCCGGGCTGATAAGTGTTAATAAGCACAAAACTGCAGTCCTCGGCTGGAATTGACTGAGCTGGCAGTGTATTTCATGTATTTCTGCCTCAGCCTTGGCTAATGGGCAGTAACTTACTGAATAAGGTGTAATGGTTTCAAACTAGGGGTGATACTTTTCATTTTTCACATCCCTGTACTTACCACTATTTGTGTTTTTACCAGCTGGATGGGATCCTGAAGACAGCTCTGATTTTTTGATCCAGACCAGAAGCCGAGCAATCCCTCGTCCAACACCCCCAAAGGTATTGTTTCACTTGGAGGACTTAGTGACCATGAGCATATTTAACGTCCCCCAGTCACCATGAATGACGACGGTGGATCTTCGACCTGCTAGTATCGAACTCGGGGACCCTCCAGTCACAAGTGGGACAGAGCCTGATTACCGCAGGAGCATGTGGAGCACAGGTCCCTCCTCTTTGATTTGGGGGGCCCAAAATCCCCTTATTTATCATGCTAATTAAGAATAATTAATGATTTCACTCAGAATCTAGAGTACAATGATATAATTGATATTTTTGCAAATGCCTAGACAAGGAAAATAATCTCTTATTTGTTGATAAAAATTCCCTTAAAAATTTAATCTCTTTGCTAATTCCAAAACCACTCCAAGTTTAGTCTGTATTTACTATTAAAAGTTATATCATAGATAATTTTTAACACGCTTTTATTAGCTTCACCTGTATGTATGTATGTATGTATGTATGTATGTATCTTGTAACGGAATCTTACAGCTCAAATTTCGCCCACTTCCTGCGATCGGATTCTTTTGAAATTTGGCACGCGACCTCAGACTCGATGACAATGCAATATTGTATAATCAAATTAATTAATTAACTCTTTTAATTGTTAGTTTAATCCAATTTTAATCAATATTTTAGCAGAAATTCAACAATGTGAAAAAGGAAAAATTTTAAAAAATACATTAAAAAATGCTCGCAAAAAGTATTTCAAAATATCTACAAAAACCTTTAAATTTTCTGCATCAGACAAAATTTGTTCCAATGTTCCAAGGTAATTAGAACATGAAATAAAATTGTTTTTAACTAATTTCATGCCAAAATTTAGGTGAGCCTTCAATTGGAAATTCATTGCTGATCAGACCATTGTTGAACAAACTTTTATTCAAATGCATCATGCATCTCAAATTTTCAAAGTAATATAAATATGATTTCCGCAAACATACATCGATGACTCACAGTAGCTTATTCCCATCGGGGTGTCCTTGTCTTAACTCTAAGATATTACCTCGCACTCGTTTTATAAATAATTTCGTCGCCTGATAATTCTCCAACATAAGACTAAAAAACAGAAAAATAAAATAATAGTTTAAAAAACTAAAAAACACGCTTTTGTAGCAAAATGAACTAAAAAGTGAAAAATAATCTTTGGATGATAGTAGTTGACCAATCACTTAATTTTAATGTAATACAAAAAAGCGTGGGGGGCTTCTTATCAGTTGTCTTTAATTTCTTCCATTTGTTGTCCAAGAAAAAATATAAATAGACAGCACCCCACGCTTTTTTGTATTACATTAAAATTAAGTGATTGGTCAACTACACTATCATCCAAAGATTATTTTTCACTTTTTAGTTCATTTTGCTACAAAAGCGTGTTTTTTTAGTTTTTTAAACTATTATTTTTATATTTACGGTTTACTGCAATGGGCAAAGTTTAACCACATCTTATATAACTATTGTTCACTGCATCTCTTCTGCTTTTTAAATGTATGAGGGACCACCAAATTTAGCATGGTTGTATTAGTATGCAAGCATTGAAATATTTTGTAGCATCATTATATAGAATAAGTGGGAATGGGGGGGGAGCACAAAATGAATTTCGTGCCTAGTGTCTTCAAAAATCTTAATCGGGCCCTAGCAGGGGCCCTGAAATAGAAATGTGCCCCACGTGCAATATTAGAATGATTGAGCTCTGAAGTGGGATGCCTTACCAATCAGGCCACCACGGCCTAAGCTAGTGGGGATAGTGGAAGGAAAACTTTCAGAAGACTGGAGTTTTTGGAAACTATGAGGAAATTTACAGTTGTTCCCATGAGCATAAAAAGTAAAACAAGCTACCTATAGCTTACCTTCCTTTCTATTTCCTCATTTATATAATTGAGTAAAAGAGGTTGATTATTCTTCTGAAAATATTTAAGCTGCTGTGAATCTTCAGCTCTTGGTTCATCAGGTAAAAAGGAGCTGGCCCATATCTGCACAAAATAAATCAACATTGACGAAATGTTAGCATACATCAGGGCTTAATTTCAAACAAAACAAGTGTGGGAACCCTATCGACTTAAGGACTTGCTTTCATACGTAAATAGCCTGCATTTTGTCTAAAATGTTAAAATTTGCATAAAATTGAAAAGAAGTGTGGGAACTCTATGCTCAGACACTTCTTTTCACTTTTCTCATAAGCACTGAGCAGCTCAGAGCCTATGAGCTTCCATGCAAATTAAACCCTGGTTTATACAAAAAGCTGCCATCAAAAACTGAAATAGTTGCCGGTATTTAGCAAATAAAAATTTACTCTCAGTAAACATATAAAATTATATAAATTAGCAGTTAAAAAGAAAAATCATACATTACCACCAAAACATATCAAAATACACAAGAAATAAATTTGAGCCCAATGAAAAATCATGGAACAAATATTTTGCTTTATAAATACATAATGTAACAAAAATTTAAAAAACATTCTAAAGTCAAAAGAGTTTCAGAAACTTTACTGTAAAAGCAATATTTTTCTTCAAGTTCAAATTTTAAAAGCTTTTTTTCTGTATTAAAAATTTTGCAAGTTTTTAAAGAACTGAAACGAAAAAAATTTCTTTATCAACTCTTTATAAATATCTACATTAATCAACTAATTCACGAAAAAAAAAATTTAAAAATCTAAAATAAATGAAGATGTTTTGTGAACTTATGCAGTTTGACAAAAATACATACCTTGCCTTTCTAAAAATTGCCAATCTGTCCCCCATGTGAAAAGATTTCTGGAGAATTTCCCATATGCTCAATGCATATATTGAAAAACAACAAAAATCAATGCACACATGTGTGGAAACTCATTGATTCCTCAAAGACAGAAAGAGTCAATTGCCTCCTCCTGACCCCCTAAATCAAAGGCCTAGTTTGAGTTGAAATTGTTGCAATACTTATTGAACTAAAAAACAGCAATATTTTCCTTTTCCTTTCATGCTTTAAAAAAAAAAGCAATGGACAAGATCATTTTCTTTCATCATTTCTTTTTTAAAAAGCTACCCTAATATAACGATAAATTAACTTTATTGAAGATGCACTTATCAGTCACTTGAATGTTAGATAAATAGTTAATGACCTCAGTCATGTCGGGGGTTTTGGATAGATCACACTTTTTTATTGTTGCCCAACAAATGTGACAAGAGGTACTGTATTGTTTTATTTTTAACTAGTGGCACCCGCACGGCTTTGCCTGTAGTAGAAAATTAAAAGGTCATTTGGTTCGCCTGTATATTAACAAATAATGGATGATGAATTTCTCGCCAATTTGCTATGTTAAATGGCTCGCCTATGTTACGGTTCCATGTTATGATTTCGTAATTTACTATTCCACATTGTGATCATTTGTTCGGGAAAATTTTCTTAAAATTAGAATAGAAAAAGAACAAAATCGAATTTTCAAAAAATCGCTGAGAGGTGCACATCACCATGCTACAAACTAACTTTGTGCCAAATTTATGAAAATTGGCCGAACGGTCTAGGCGCTATGCGCGTCACAGAGATCCTCCGGACAGACATCCTCCGGACAGAGAGACTTTCAGCTTTACTATTAGTAACGATTTTAGAAACTAGACAAAAATATATACACATATTCATTTACCTGACAATGAGGATGGGGATTTGAACATCCCATAACTTCCCCTTTATTTTCAAATATCTGGAAGAAATATGAAGTTAAAAACAATATATTATGGACAGAAAATAAAATGGAAACAGACAGAAAACACTAAATATGACACGTGAAATATGACACGGAAAGTAATCTACTATAATGAACAGTAAACTCCAGATTATCGGCGGTCGGATTATCCGCGGGTCTTTTCACAATTTTTTTTTTTAATTAATGACTGTTACATAAATACACCACCAGCTCAGTCAATTCCAGCCGAGGACATCAGTTTCGTGCTTATTAGCATTCATCAGCCCGGCATAGTAGTGACTGAGCTGGAGGTGGAAAACCTCTTAGTGAAGCCAAGAGTGCCAAACAAACTGGTAACTAATACAGAATTAGCACAGACCACACGAGAGACCCAAGCAATGGTTCGGTTCAACTTGAAGATTGAAGGCAAGGCTGGTACATTCAAAAAGTTACCAGTTTGTTTGGCACTCTTGGCTTCCTTAAGATGTTTTCCACCTCCAGCTCAGTCACTTCTATGCCAGGCTGATGAGTGCTAATGAGCACGAAACTGCAGTCCTCGGCTAGAATTGACTGAGCTGGTGGTGTATTTATGTATTTCTGCCTTAGCCGTGGCTATAGGGCGGTAACTTACTGAATATACCTGCCTTGCCTTCAATCTTCGAGTTGAACCGAACCATTGCTTCGGTCACTCGTCTGGTCAGTGCTAATTCTGTATTAGCTACCAGTTTGTTTGGCACTCTTGGCTTCCTTAAGAGGTTTTCCACCTCCAGCTCAGTCACTCCTATGCCGGGCTGATGAGAGCTAATAAACATGAAACTGCAGTCCTCAGCTGGAATTGACTGAGCTGGTGCTGTATTTATGTATTTCTGCCTTAGCCTTGTCTATAGGGCGGTAACTTACTGAATAATGAGTTATTTTTTGCTTTTAGATTCTACATATAATTTTTACACTCAATGTTAGTGGATGCAATGTAGCAATGTGTTTAGTCATAATTTAAGTGTAAGTGTGAGTGCTATTAATAGTTTTTAGCTACTGAATACACTAAGTACTGTTGATTACCAATTATTCCGATTATCCACGGTTTTTGCTTATCTACAGTTACCATGCCACCCTATTACGTGGATAATCAGGAGTTTACTGTACATAAGCAACTGAGAGGAAAATATAAAACTGATTCTTAATTATTCTTTGGAAAAGTTTTTATTCTTCAAAATAATCATGACTAATAAATTCACTTTTATATAGTAAATATTGAAACAACAAGAGATATGACTATTCCACACTTTAATGTTGAAGTCAAGTTGTCCAACATTAAGTGATTAATTGAATACCTGATTTTAAGAACAAAAAATGATTCAGACATAGAAATCGCAGATAAACTTATTGAAAGAATCTTAAGTTTGATTCCTATTTTGATAATCATGTGTTCTTGAAAAAAAAAACTGATTATGTAAGATTTAATATTGATTTTATGGAAAATATAATTTTTTCAGTAATCTATAAATGATACTAAACCTAAATTAGATGATTAAAAAATAATGACAGTATAGTTATTTAGGAATAAAAGAAAAAAGGCACCTTCTTTTGGAATAAATGACTTCCATTTGAAAATAATTAAATGTTCTTTTTTGTTCCATGAAAATACAGCATAAATTTTCGATACAATTTCAGAAGGTAATTAGTTGGCACAAATTTTTGAATTCTATTTCTTGATTGCTATCATTATTTTCACTTATGTTTAGCATTCTGTGCATTGTTGCAAAATTGTTGATATAATTTTTTAAAAAATCAGCACCATTTGTTAATTTGAAATGCTTCAAGTAATTTTAATTTTTTTTTTTTTTTTTTTTTTTTTTTTGCTACCATCATAGTGGCTTTAGTTTTCATTTCAGAAAAGGTGCATGGGAGAATTTCTTTCGCTTGCATTCTCGTGGAAAAAACGTAATCTCAAGAAAAGTTGTGATTGGTTAAACTTGATTTAATCACACTTGACTTTAAACACAAAGATTACTTCTAATTTAATTCTTTTTAGGAAAAAACAAGAATTACACCCTTTTTTTTAAAAAAAATATGACTAAACTTTGTTTGAAAAATATATTTGTTACAAATACATTGTTAGATATGTCGTGCCATCTTTCCCAAAAAGTCATTTTTGGAAAATCTTGACTTCCATGCATTTTGGAAACAGACTATCCATGCCTACACAGCGGAACCAAATTTTTATTTCATCGGACTAGCGATAAAAAGAAACCAAGTAAGAAAACCTAAATTCGGGGATAGGGGTAAAAATCTTAGCATATTGTTTAAAAATTTGACACTGATGAACATGTGGAAGAAATCTGTAATCTTTACTTGTTTTTTGGTACAACTTCATTTATAGTATTTTCTATGCTAACAGTTTTTTTGCAAATTAGCTTCTTGGTTTGAATTTGCAAATAATTTTTTTCAAAGAGTTTTTATGATTTGCAGAGTAAAGACATTAAAATTGAAAAGCGATAGCTTTGTGCAAGGTAAATTATATAAAAATGGAACAATGTTTAAAAGCAAAAAAAGGATAAAATGTTTTTAAAAACGCAGAAATATTTCGGAGGCAATAGTTTCCTTCCTCAGTGCGAAATGATCAAATGGATGAATCAAGGTCAAGGGAGAGTTTAAATGCGTAACCGGAAAAACATTGACCAATCAGCTATCAGTGAGTGCTGAGGCAAAATATGACGTATTCTAGTATGTAAGATTGAATAAAATTGGAGAAAATGCGGAACAGCATTAAAAAATTAAAATTGCCGGAGAACATTAAAATTGCCAGAATGGCTTTAAAAAGCTAAAAAATAAATTTATCTTGGAAAACAGACCCAGAAAAAAGTTTATGTGAGTCTTAAAAAGGATATATGATTTAGATATGTTTTAAGAAAAACATATCAAGCAGATTTTCTAAGAAAGTGTAACATGAAATCCACAATATTTTAACATTGCTGAGATTGCAATTTTCTTGCACCAACAGAAAATGGCGTTGGTAGCGAAATAACGTATGAAACAGACAATGTAAAATCGAGGTTCCACTGTATAATAAAAATGCAGTGATCCCTTTCCTTTTCAATGATTCAAGTTTTCAAGAAAGCAATGCACGATTAAAGGGCAAACTAACTGAATTGAACTTAAGAGGCACCGAGTAAAAAGTTCTTGACTTGTGACACTCTGTGCAGACAAACATTAATCATTTCTATGAAACTTCAAGAGTGGGGGGCGGGGGAGCCTAAAAGTTAATAAATTTTCCTTTTGTCTTGAAATAATTCTTGGCTCTCCATGGTTCTGAAAGACTCTACTTACAAGAAAAACCTATCACTCACAAATTATTCAATGTTCAGTACAAGAAGTATAAAAATCTGCGTAAACAAATTACCTGGATCCATTTATATTTAGTACGAAGTTCAAGCATTTCCTTGATCCAAGTATTAATGACTTCCAAAATTTCCTCATTTTTCATCAAAGGCAAAGTGACATTTGATTTCGGATGAAAGCACATAACACGACATTCTCCTTTAGCTGCTTGAGCTTGAAAGAGAGGATGTGATGATGGATCTATAAACAGCAGTAAAAGAAAAAGATAGATTAGTACAATGAAAGTCCATGAAATTGCAAGGAATAGAACTGAATATTATCTTTAAAAAACATTCAATCAGGGCCCAAGCGGGGGGCAAAGCGGGGATTCACAGCTTAGCACTGTGTTCAATAGGGGGGGAAACGTAAATTCAGCAATAGAAACTGATTAGGCAAACAGAAAATTCGCCAAAATTTCCACAGAAGAAAGTATTTTCCTTGATTCTCAAAACTATGTCAAAGATTCTTTAAAATTCTACAAACTTACAGCCAAATTGACTTCACTTTCCAGCGCCAGAAACACTGGTTGTAGAACAAAAATTAAGTGTTTTAATATGCTTTTAAGTGTCTTATTAAATTTAAAGTTATGCTGCACATTTGAAACATAAGTGTTTTCATTATAAATTATTATTTACCCTTTCTTTGAAGTTGTCTAAAAAAAAGAAACATCTTTAAAATTTATTGAAATTACTTTTTGGCTAAAACTCTTAAATCCTGACCAAGACTTTTAAAATTTGGCTGATTCGCTGGCTAACAATTTGAAATCTCTTGTTCAATTACTGCTATTTGTTTTTGAACATTGTCATTTTTAAGATTATCTGTACACTTACTGGAAATCCCAGCATATTTCAACCAAAATATAAATTTTGGCATAGTCAAACCTTATCTAGAATGAATTCCTTTGCACACAAAAGTAACCATCTGCACCAATAGCACTCCCTATAATACGGCCAGCAGTTGATGTTTTATTTACAGTAGACTTCCACTGAATTGGCCTCCATTTCCACTCATCCAGGCTATCCGTGGCGGTGATGCCCCCCCCCCTTTATGGTTGATTATTTTATTTTCAAATTTAGAAACCAAACTAGAAATTATAAAAAAGGCAGAAATGTCAAAATTTTCTGACCATAATTGCTTGTTTTACTTTGTATATCTGTTTACAAAACTTTATTCAGCACAAGCAATAACTTTTAGTTTTTGTATTCATTGTTAAGATAATCAATTGTTTTACTTAACAAGTTATACTTGCTTAATAAAATTATTACCAAGTTTTTGTGACACCTCAAAATACTTCGGAGTAATTAATGTAAATTCAATTCATATCAAAGTGTATCTTCGGGAAAGTTATGTGTACAAAATTCATCAAAATCTTAAGAAAAAAAGTTAAGTTGTTAGACTTGCATCAATTTCCACTTATCTGATTCAATATTCTCAACACCAGGCCTAACAAAATTTTGTACTTTCAGGGGTCTGTGCAGGATGCTTCACAGGATCCTATTTTTGTGTATTTTAAAAAAGGTTTTGTGAAAAATCAAATCCTTTTGTGAAATTTCATAGTGCAAAGCAAACGTTATGTATATCAATAGGTATTACATTTCCTATTTACATAATGCTTTATTAACAAATGAGTTTGCGCAAAGTGCAAAGGGAGGTTCAAAGGCAAAAGTGCAAGGTCTGGTCAATCAGGATTTTGTAAAAGGTCTGTTTTTTGAGGATTGTTTCTTTTTTTTCTTTAGCTCTGTTTGGCTATAAAAAAAATAATGGGTAAATGTACAAAAAAGATTTTACTATCAAAAATAAAGTACAATGCATATTATTTCTCCACACAATGACGATTTAGGCATTTGTCGTACTTGTGCTCAAGCTTTTTTATAGCCTCATCATAAGAAAGTTGCCGCCAATGATTGAAAGTGATTTTTGACGGCGTCTTTGAGTTCTGCCCTCTTTAAATTTTAGGCACCATTTAAAAACAACACTAGCACTCATTAAGTTGTCTCTATATACACTAATTATTCTTCTATGAATTTCTGCTGCCCTGTTTCCTTCCGCATGCAAGCAACGAATAACACTTCTCAATTCACATTTGGTGGAAACTCGATAGAGACAGTCATGTTTTCGTGTCTATAGCTCAACAGGAAAGGGCAGATTGGACTCGACAGTAACTGAGTGTTTGGACAGGGGTATGTGCAGTATCCTAGTACACAAACCAGCCACCTGCCGCCCACCTGGCTTTCCTACTGTGAAAACAGAGCTTGAAAAAAAACAACAACCTACGTATTATTCTGAATTTTGTGAAGGGTTCTTAGTAACTAGTTGGAATTTTATGAAGTGTTTTTAAACAGACCCAAACTTCCTCTCGCCACACCCTCGACTTTTTTCTCTTTTTTTTCCCCATTTTTTGCTGTTGCTATAAGTGCCATGGCTTTTAGTTGTCTCCCCCCCCCCAAACTGATAACTTCCAATCGTTGCCAAAGCCGGCCGTTATTCACTTAAGTAGGAAAACAGAAAACCAAGTTGGGGTAAAAAATAAAATTTCCATAAAATGTAACTCAGTTATTAAATTAAAAAAAAGAACTTAGAAAAAAGATTTTTTTTTCTAGGGCCATCATATTTTCTTCACATTTGAGGCAGTGAGAAGCAAAGGGATGCAAGTGTCAAAATTAAAAATTTGGAAAAAACCAATACAAATGGCAAGTGAACCTTTCCTATGTTTTGGGGCAAGAGATAGTGTAGTCCTGGTAGGTACTTTTTCACTCCAGAGTTCCCTGTACCTACCACTATTTGTGGCTTAACCAGTTGGATGGGACCCTGAAGACAGCTCTGATTTTTTTAACCGGACCAGAAATCGAGCAATCCCTCGTCCAGCACCCCCAGAGGTATCGTTTCACTTTTAGGACTTTGTGACCACGAGCATATTCAACGTCTCCCCAGTCACCATTAATGAAAATGGTGGATCTTCGATCCGCCGAGGATCGAACCCGGGACCCTTTGGTCACAAATTCAACGCCTTACCGATCAGGCCACTGTGCACCTCCTGGTTGGTACTGCACGATAGCATGATTTAGAAAAAAATTTCAATGAAAACCTACCTAGGATCCCAACTTTAAATATGTTTTACTCAAAACTTGGAAATGTTCACTTACATTCCTTTACTTCTCACTGCCTCAATTATGAAAATAGTGAAAAAAGGTTCCTGAATATAAGTAGGGGAACGGATTGACTCGTATTCAGTTCAATCACACAGATGAACATGCCATTTAGTTATGTAACAGTACAATTGTAAGTAGAGCATTTTCATCACATAGATGGGTTTTTTTATTGATTCTTCGCTTTAACTAAATTTCAGCTTGACCGGATTGCACCCCAGCCAATTTGAGCTTGGGAGTCTACTGTCCCCCTCCCTCCAAGGGCACCCATATAGGGGGCAGGGGGTCTTGAGACTCCCCCCCTTTTGGAAATTAGAACTTCCTTGCTTTTTGTACTTTTTTCTTTGCAAAAATATGAAAATATTTCTTCTGCAGCCATTAATGAATAAATAATTAAAAATGTCAAATTGTAATAACTCTAATTTGTCTTGAAATCTGCCTCCATGGGGAAAATATCCTGCTAAACCATGGTTAAAATTTCTGAGCCCCCCCCCCCCCTCCCTTACAATTTTGCATCTGGGCGCCCATGCCTCCCTCCCTTAAACTTCAAATGCATTGTTTAGACTAAGGCACTAAAACAAGGCAAAATTCTGACAGAAACAGAAAATTTAACTCTAGACAGATGAATTTTCAACTTCTTCAGAAATGTAATAGAGGTAGATCTAATAGAAATAAATTTGTATGTATTTGAAAGCAGCTACATTGACTTTTTATGAAAAACTACAGTTAGGGTAAGTTTGATTACCTAGTACACAATTTAATTTTGAAAATATGTCAAAATAAAGTACTTAATAGAAAGATGTTTTCAGTAATTCATTAATATTTATTCTTGTCCATTTGAAATAAAGAAAACTATACTTTTATTTAACATCATAACAAAAAAGGAATTTATTAACTGCATGTTTTTTTCTTTAGCCATTTTTAGTAAGAGTGTACCTGAAAGTGACAGATAAAGTGCCAATAACTTGAGCATTTGAAATTCAATTTGCTTATAAATGCCAAGTGACTAACGTAAACAGCAAAAACAAATGTACTATAAATCATGACCATGAGCGACAAAACACTCAATGATTACAGTAAGAGCAACTTTCCCCCTTTCTGCATGTTATTTCAAAATAATAGTAAGATATTTTAACTTATTTATGGTACTCACCTGGTTCAGGAACGTTTTCCAACAAAGCAGGGAAATCATTTGGAAACACGTAAGTGCTTTCATAAAATGAATTCACCTAGGAGATTTTTAAATTAAAGAAATTATTCATGAATTTTAAATTAAAATTACTTTAAAAAAAAATTACCACAGTAAACTTATAATCATAAGATTTTTAGGTATTTTTACAGCACAACAGATATAGTGAAGTAACTTTTTTTTAAAAAAAGAGTTCCTTCTAACTCCAAAACTTATGACTGCAGTTTTTTGCAAATTGGTGTATTTTAGTTTAAATTACAAAGGTTTTAAGTGTTATAGAAGTGATAGCATTAAAAGGACCAGAAAGTAATCTTTCTTTTTTTTTTTTTAAATTCTTTTAATTTTTTTTTTAATCAGTTGATGTTATCCTTGTTATTCAGTGCCATTTGCCATCTAGCACACAAATTTTCAATAGCAGATAAATAAAAATATATTGATTTTTGAAGCAAAATATGTGATAGCGGCATCTTGGACACAAGCCAAATTTTAAAGTTCTTTTTTTCTTCTTATTGAAGGTGTTTTAGCAATTGGAAGAAAGGGAAATCAGATGGTTCAATTTGTGGTGCAAATATTTCCACTATTATCAGCAGAAAAAAAGTGATCCTGAAACATGGTGATGCAAAACTACATTATTTTTTCCAAAATTAATGACATGTGGTGGTTTGCTTCATTCACTATACTCACCTGACGTTGATTGCACCATCTGATTATCCCTTTTTCCTATCTATGTGTGACAAAAAAGATTGAAAATTCGTCTCATATCCAAAATGCTATCTACGGATATTTTGCTCAAACATCGAGTAATTTCTATTTATCTGGGACTAAAGATTTGGCACATGGCAAAAAAACACGACAAAGAGTTGTTGATAACGAGGGTAATTACATTGCTGTTTGAAAATAAAAACTTGAAAAAAACAACATTTCTGTATGGTTCTCCTAATAAAAGAGCAAAAATAAATAATAAAAGTCTTAAAAAATTAAACAATAGAAATTTAACATCCAATAATTGAAAAAAAAAATTAATAGATAAATAAGAATTATAATGCATGATGGTGATTACAAAAAAAAAAAAGTGAGGATCTCTTTGCCTAGTATCTTGGCAAAAGCGTGCCGATTTCTGGTACAACATTTCAGGAAAAATCATATATTTCTTTAAAGCATGCTGTATTTTTACTTCCCTCACAGAAAAGATAAAAGACATGAAAGAGCAGGGGGGGGGGGTCAGAAATGGAAAGAGGAATCTTTTTTCAAAGAGGTAGGAATTTTTCTTCTTCATAATTCATGGGTAAATTTTCATTTTGAAATGCAATTTTTAGAATTACTATTATCAGGGCCAGATTGAGGCATGTGCTTATGGGGCATGTGCTAGAAATGTCTCAAGGAGGGGGCCTACACTTGGATTTCAGGACTTCAATCCGGAACAATTGCCGGTGTAGGTTTCCTCCAGGGAGAGGCGATCCCCTCCATTGGATCGATCCTTTATGGGGCACAGGCCCAGGGCACAAAAGTTGGGAGGACATCAAATCTATACTGAAAGTTTTAAAAAGTAATATATTGCACTTTAGAGCAAAATGTACTTAAATATTAAATAAAACAAAACATTAAAAAACCTCATTCACAAATTTCTAATCCAAAATATTGTATTGCTTTGTCATATTGCATAGGCGGAAAAGATGGGGGTGGGGGGTTACCAAATACAGTTCCTGTCCAGCAGGGCCGGATCTAGAAATTTTTGTAAGTGGGGTCAAGTTTCAGTGGCCAGTAAAGTGGAAGAAAAATAAAGTATAACTAGAACTTTCTTTAAAATTAAATGCAAAATGTATTCATGTATCCTAATAAAAATTGTTAGTGTGAAAAACGATTATAAAATTGCTCGAATAAATGAAAATAAAAAAGTTTTTTATGTTTTATGTGTTGAGAAAATTTTTAATTTCAGTGAAAATAAGAAAGGCACAACATTAAAATTTTATGAAACAAAGTTAAAAGAAGTACAGGATTTTAGACATATGTTTCAAAGCTTGAATTGTAAACGTGCCTTGATTAACGCATGGGCCTAAAGGGTCTAGACTCAGCTCCCCGAAATTTTGGACCTCTATCTTTTTCAAAGTTACATTACAAGTAATAGAATTTTCATTTATTAGACTTCAAAAGACAAGTCTAACAAGACTAAAAGTAAAAAGGAATTAACATTGATTACCTACACTAAATTTTCCAGGACTAAAAATTGACGTTCAACAATAATAATAATAAGTAAAGGAAAAATAAAATAATAATAATAATAAAGAAAATGTTTCTCCTCACAGGGGAGTCGGTTGACCCTTTGACCCTCCCCTGAATCGGCACTTGCTGCCCAGTGCTTTCAAAAGTCATAATCGGGCCCTGCCATTATGCATATATTTTCTAAAAGGCAGGAAAAAATGGACAAAGACTCCTCAACTAGAGGACCAGAACAAAGATTACAAGTTTTTTCTTATAATCTCCTCCATGTCAAAAGAAGAAATAGTGATAATAGTCAAGAAACTAAAAATTTCATGCAATTGTATAAAGAAGCTAACATTTTATTAAATATAGCAGCAGAATACAGTGACACAACTATAAATTTACTTCCAAAGATACTACCCAGCTAAATTTTGATATCATATTAGTGTTGTCTTGGTAGTTCTTTATGATCAAAATTAGTATTAAAATGAAGTAATTAGTATTAAAAGAGTATTAAAATAAAGAAAAAAGTAAAATAAAACATGAAGTATAGTACTGAATACAAGTACTTATTCAAATCCATAATTACCTCTCCATTAGCTCTGGTGGCACCAGGACAAAGAGGATTCTTAAAATCATGTTCGGGTATATCTGTTTCAAATGCTTTTTCAACTTGTCCTTTCCACGGTCGTTTTGCACGATGAGGGGAAACTAAAATCCATTTGTCATTCAATGGATTGTATCTGATATGTTGATGTTCTAGATAAAAACAAAAATTAGTTTTCAAAAAAAATCAGGGGTCTCCATTCCCCCCCCCCCAAGAGCAAGGCACTCCCCTCCCGCATTTTATAAAAAATATCCTTTTTTCAAAGCCGGGAGGGGGGAGCAGTAGACCCCCCAAAACTAGGAGCAAGAAGCTAACATATATTATTCAGTTGGTGTAACAATATGGTGTAATTGGTGTGGGGGGTTCAATTGGTGTAAACTCAATGGATATTTTATTAAAAAAACAACAAGAACCATACCCCTTATATGTAAAAACATTAATTTTTCAATGTCAGGGGACAATTGACCACCCTAAATGACAAGCTCAGCTGTATAAATTTGCAACTGAATTTAATGAAGGAAAAAAACGCAGTTTGGTTATAGTAATGACACAGCAAGTGTTTTAACTAAGTGACAATGGCGTAGCTAACCGATAATTTCGCGAGGGGGGGGGGGGAGTTGGCTGTCTCTAAATTTTTTCAATTTATATCTATTATTGAGTTTTTCAAAGTATAATAACTCATATTGTGGGGCAAGATTTAAATTCTTTTTGTATATGCTAGAAACATGAATATACAACGCATTAGGAAGAGAATATTTTTACAAATAATGTCTGCTCTCCCACATCACGTCAGATCTGTTACTCAATATCAGGCCTGTTAGCCCAAGTCAGATCTGTTACCTTGTACAATAATATTTGTAAAAAACAAAATACTTCACCTAAAATTACAAATGAGGGTACAATTGACAGATATGAAAACTCTTAATTGATATTATTTTAGAATACACAGTTTATAATCATTTTTATTCATTTTAGAAAAAGTTATAACTATTAACAATAAGTTAAAGTAACAGACCCGGGCCCGGGTCGCTCTCCTGTATCAAAATCTGTAAGGCCTCTCCCCACAGGCGAGCGTTATAAAGGCCCAACGTCAATAAATCTTAGTGCTATTATTTTTCTTTCTTTTTTTCTCAATTTTTTGGGTCGTTGGGCCCCCTTAAGGACCGGATATACAGATTCGGGCGTGAAACGACTGGCATTTTTTAAAAACAACTAAAGAATGGAATATTAACGCAAAATAATCAACCCTATAACTTTTAGTAAGTTTTATGCAGTGTATCGTCTACAACGAAAAAAAATGAATTGTGTAACATCTGCCGAAGTTTGTTATGACTTAATGCTTATGAAACTAAAAATTTTTTTCGCAATTTCCTGGTTTTTTGCATATCCCTGAAACCAAGAAAATTATTCAAAGTTCAATATGTTTCACTAATTTTATTATTTACAAATATACCTTCAGCGCAAAAGCGAGAATTCATTTTCAGAAAAGTACTTTACGCAACTGTTTGGATGGAAAAATTATCAGCATGATCTTCTACTCTGATTAGAACTTCTTGTACATTACGTACACGAACATGAATTTTAATGACCATGTGATTATTATTTTGTAAACAAAAACAATATTGCCACAAAAATAGTTAAAATATCTGGCAAGCCCATAATGGAAAGGACATAGCATGGAGTAAAATTCACCAACATTTTAACGTGACGTCACTGCTGGTATATAGCGGTTGGTATAAACTCGTCATTCTGTTCACAGGGACGCCTTTCGAAAGCTTTTATCTTAGAAGTAAAAATATGAAAAAAGAAATGGTCATTAGGATGCGGTAATAAGTCAAAAAAAAAAAAAATTTACAGTGTATACCTTTAAGACTTTTATTTCGTATTAAAAGTAAATGATAGGGATTAATAATCTGGAACGTTTGTATAAAGATGAGGTTTTGCATTTTAAGTTCATTTATATTAAATTTTCTTCCGAAAAAAAAAGCATTTTTTTTTCACTCCCTGCTATCATCTCTCTGTTAATTTTACAAGGATTAACTGAGGAATTTTAACCTTAAACAAAGGGGGGGGGCCACACTCAAAAGAAAAATCTGCTTCAGATAAGCCTTAAATGAACGCAAACGATTTGAAACCATGGTGACGAAAATGTGTCCTCTTTCAGAGGTATTAAAACAAGCTAAACTTTTATTCTCGTTGTAGTGAAAATCTGAAAAATCAGAACAACACAGGGGTATAGGGAACTTAAGTAAAAATTCCTGAAAACAATGGGAAACTTTCGGAAACTATAAGGAAGCTCGATTCTCCGCCCCCCCCCCCTCCCCTTCGTAAAAAAGCTTCAAATATGCATACAAAAAACATTAAAATCATCCGCGGGAAAAACCATTCAAAAAGTTGTATTTTTTTTTTTAAATAATTTTTCAGTTTTATAATCTAGTGTCAACCCAAAATTTTCTTAAACGGCAACCTAAAATTTTTGGATCACAAACATCCCTGGAACAACATCAACTTTGGTCAAGTTAAGATAATAAGTAATTCGTGATTGCTCAAAAAATACACACTTTTCTGTAAAAAGGGGTGTCCATCTTTCCAATAGCAACTCCCCCCCCCCCACACACACAGGCCCGGATCTATCCCGCTACAAAATCTGTTGGGCATCTCTCCAGAGGTCAGCAGTGTATATCTGCAACGTTAATAAGTCTAAGTTCTAGCTTTTTTCGTTTCACTTTTCAATTTCTTGAGCTCCTCCGCACTGCAGGGTCTGCAGATCCGGGCATACTCTCCCCCCCCCCCAATAGAAGAATTACCATTAAAAACTTCAATGGCAAATTCTGTGTGATGACCGTCTGCTCTATAAAAATATAGAAATAGAGGTCAAATAAACGAATTGGTTAGCTTTACATAAGATAAAAAACAAATGAAAGTTGAAAGAAGGAAACACAAAATTTAATTTAAACTTGGAGACTCCACTCATTAAATGTAGCGTTTAAAACACTCAATTGCTTGTATCACTAGGCACTCTCAACAAAATTATTCAACAAGGCTGTCAGTGAAGTCCAAGCCAGGGGTGGATACAGACTGGGGGGGGGGGGGAGCAGTCATGTTGAGGAATGCGTTTTGGGCACGAAAAATTTCTGAAATTGCTTCGGTGTCAGTAAAAAGCCCCAAATCTGCCAGGAATAAGGCATAAACGTTACAAATTAATTTCACAACCAATGAAAAAATGCAATATATCAAATGTTTACTTTCAAAAGTAATTAAGGTATTGAAAGACTAATGAAACTGTTTACATTTCATTCGTAAAGTGTTGGAGCATAATGCGGACAGATACTATTGTCAACGATTTGGGGGGGGGGGGGTCATGACCTCCACCCCTTGTATCCACCACTGGTCTAAGCATTAAAAAAATCTCAGTTAGTTTAAGAACATAGTGTTATGTAATCAGTGGACCAATGATGAAATCAATACGATTATCCAAGCAGAATGCAACCTTTTGGATGCTCTCTAGAAAGATCTTCAAAACTTAAAGAGTCGTCTGCGTATGCGCTGGAAATGAAATCAGTTTCAATGGACACAGACACCAATTTTTTAAATTCAAGAGAGAGAAAAAGAGAGAGATCAGGCTTTTTTTTTCTTTCATGAAAGATTGAAGAAATAATGCAGGAAAATACAAAACTAATACCAATTGAATAATATAGCCTTCATGAAGTAGTTTTTGTTTTGTATTTTTTCATTAATTATATAAATCTGCAAAATATGAAACTATATCAAGTAGGTACTCAGCTTTGGAATGTAGCTATTTAACTGAAAAAGACTAATTTATCAGTATTTAGTAACCCGTCAAAACTTTCTCCCATTCTCCCCTTGTTTGCTTGAATAAGAGACTTCAATTAATATTTACAAACGTGCTCCTTTGGCTTCTACTCCAGTCTCCCTTTCACAGTCATGCAAGCTAGAAATATTTTTTGTAGATCAAGGAATAAATTTAAAATGTGAACTAGAATAGCTGTTGAGTAAATTAGACTGAATTCACTTGCTACTTTTGGCATCAAACATCAACTTACAACACGTATGGATTTTAGTTCAATCAGGCGCCCCATAGTAGAAGTTTCTTCTAAGCCGGAGGTTGCGGGTTCAATTCCCACCAGTGCCCTGGGTGTGATTTCCTCTCTTTGTGTGCCATAAAGCTTTCTTGAGCCGTCTTGATTATCAAGAAACTTTGAAAAACTTGTTATACTCTTATTGCCAGGATATGAGCCATCCTACAAGGCTAGGATAAAAGCACCAAAATTTTCACTAACAAATCTGTTCAATTTTTACAACAAAATAATCGCAGAAGGTCTCTTGTGTCCAGATCCAGGATACAGTTATGGTGATAAAATTTTAAATTCAGAATAAAAGCTAAAAGCCCATTATGTAATATAGCAGTGCATATTAAGTTTATGTTAAAATGATATGTTTGTAAATTAATTAAAATACAATTTGAAAAGTTGAAATGTGCAGTAGTCCTAGATAATGATTTTATATTTGCAATAGAATGGTGCCAGATCTTTGATTTTTCCCAATGAAGGAAAATCTTGAAACTACAGTCCTTACTCATCTTTCATCAAATTTTATATAGAGCTTAGAAATTAACAAAACTCAAAGAAACAGGGTGAATTTGCCGCATACTTAAAGTAACCAGATGCTCCGGTTTTGGCGGGACAGTCCCGCTTTTTGTCTCACTGTCTGAATGTCCTGCTTTTATGTCCAAGTTCAACCAAATGAGGGAAACTATGAATTAACCTGATTTTCCAACACTTTTGTGTGCATTTATTGTTAAATTCAACATATCTTCTCCAAACCAAAATAAACTTTTCCTATTAATTCAAGGAAATTTTAATTTTTTGAGGAGAGATGAATATTTGCTTGTGAAAATTGTGTCCAACACTAAATATGACGGACACCTTTCTTAGGTACGTAAATTTGCTGTAAGCTTCTGTTATTGACAGCATATTGAGTTACTTTTCAACTTGAGTTCTTTATTATACGTACATCTGAATAAGATTTGAATTATTACTTATGCTCAGTTTCAAAATTTACGTATGATTGCTTTGATTTCATAAAATAAGTACAGTCGAATCTCGAAGCTTATAACTCGAATATTCTTTTATCCCCAAGTTTTCATTGGGTCCTAAACTCTTGAGGCTGTTGTGGAAACTTCCCATAACTCGAACTAGTTATAACATCGAACGTTATAGTCGGTCCCTAGGGACTTCAAGCTATCAAGAGTTGTCTGTATACAGCGAGAAAGGGGGGGGGGGGGATTCAAAATTATTTTTCATTTGAGATCAGAAAATCTTTAATTCGGTGACATATTGACCCTTTGCACTTATCACTGACACATCCTGATTTTCAGTTTAAAAATTCTGGTCACTATTTGACTGGCACTGCAGTAGAAACTAAACAGCATGGGTACTAATTTGTCCCGTAAGTCTATAAATTTGAGAGAAATAATGTAGCCATGGAAGGAAAATAGCACTAGCAGAGCCCATTATTAAAATTTGTTCCAGGTCTTGTTACTGTTAGCAGCAGCCCTACTCATTCCTTTACATCTAAACATGTCGGAGATATAAATTGAAAACTATATCATTAGAACAATTAACTATCAACCGCTTTGCTGACACATAGCTGATTTGGTTGGTAAAGTGGGTGAAAAGTCGGTAGTTTTGTGTTTGTGATAAAAATTTGCGGCATGTTGCCAAGTCAGAAGTAAAAAGCCAAGAGCAGGCTTCTAATATTAGTACTCCCTTCCAATAATTGGGGGTCACCACGTATCGAATACGATGGCACCCCATAATACCACACCTAATGTGGGTATGGTGTGCAGCTAGAAAGCAAAGTCAAGATTGGTACGTTCCCCACAGAGCCTCCACGCATGTACAGTTGTCATCGTTACACAAGTTGTATCAGGTTCCATTCCGTTGCAGCCCAATCCTGTCAAACGCAACATTTCTCAAACCCTAGGGTTCCACGAAGATCAATCAATGGTTCCTCAAAACCTGCACTTTCTTTTCCTAAGGTTCAAATTAATTGGTCGAAAAATGTATAAAAAATTGCTGTTTGATTTTTTTTTAAAAGAAAAAGAAATAACCAGGATTTCGGATCTGGTACCCACTATAAAGGAAAAACAGATTTCTCCTCGACAATCATTTAATTTTCATTACAAATCTTGTGCTGGATTGGCAAAATTTACTGTCAGCAATTGGTATCAGTACGAAAATGCAATAGAGAATCTCTGTTATGCAAATCAACACATTTCATAGGAAAAAAAATGATCAAAATACTAGCAAAAATACATAATTACATTACGCTTCTAAAATCCAGGGAGGCAATTGATTGCTCGAATGACGGGCCTCAATAAAACTATATAAGTTTTGCAATGAATGAAAAGTAATCATTTTCGTATTACAATGTTATTTTAAGTTAAAATTTGGTTTAACTTTGACAACTTGTTCTTGGTATCTAAATTTTTATCGCTATTATGACTATAAGCATATACATACTCAAAACTTGCTAATTTCAAAAGCAGAAATCTGTCAAATTCAATTAATTCCTTTCTCTTTTTTAAGTATATCATAAAAAATTGCGTTATATCAATGTCAATTTTTTTGAAATTCATTTATTAGCTTGAGGTAGCTAAAAACATAATTTTGGTAGTTACAGTATTTACAAAGCAAAAAAAAAAAAAAAAAAATCGAGTCAGAGAAAATATCTAGTTACTTTTAACATTCATGCTCAAGATAAGAAAATCTCAGTCCAAAAGATCTACCGACAATGAGAAGACAAAGGTATCAAACTGAAATGCGAATCAGACCCTAGTTTTCATGGTTACAACAAATTGTTAGTATCAAATGTTGCAAGCTTTGATGGATATTGGATATATGCAATTTTTCTACTATACTAATGAAAACATATGTTAATTAAACAAAAAGATTTATTATTGTACATTTGAACAGAAAAAAAAATAACATTGTATTTTATCTCATCCTCGGACATCAAAGTTTCTTTAAATTAAAAAGCAAAAATATTTTCAAAAATTTATATTAAAGCATAAATATTTTTTTTTGAAATACAAATTGCCACTTGCGAACAAAAAATCAAAATTTGCAAATGTAACAAAACTTACCTAACCATGGAGTTTGCTTAAAATTTTTCATTTTCTTGGAACCTGATTTAGTCGACACTTCTTCTAAATTACAATCTTGTGGAAGAAAAAACATTTGTGTGTGCAGATAACATAAAAAAACAAGGCAAGACTTATCAATCTATAAATGATGTTATTTGGCTGCTCACTGCATAATAAAAAAACTTCCCAACAAACGTATTTCCTATTTTAGTTTCTGAAACCCATATTTTGGGGGGAAGGCTGAAACCCTATCATTACAGCAGTTTTAGACACACACAAACAAAAAAAAAAGGAAAACAAGAAAAAACAGGACACAATTTTTATACCTTTGTGCAAAAAGGTTTCATAGGATTTTTCACCATTACGATTTTTTAAAAAATTGTTGCATTTATTTAAAATTAATATCCATTAAGTCTTGTATCATGGCCATATTACATTTGTTTCTATAATGAGCATTAACTTTCACGCAACCATCGGCAAAATTTGCGAGTCTAGCATTTTTTGAGTAGTGTTTCTTTGACTATAATTAAAGTCTTTATTTCTCATTTTGATCACGTTAAAGGTTGAACTATAATCAGGAAAATGTTCACATTTTTTCAAAAAATTGCTTGAGGAAAATTATCGACACCCTGTATACCCCACCCCTCAAAATGAGAAAAATACCCCCAAAATAACCCCGACCCCCTTAAAATTTCAATGGCGTATCGTATACAAATTTTGCTGCATAAGTAGACCCACCAACTTGTAGATTCCTTTTCAGAATGAAATTTCTCAACTTTACGCAAGTATATAAAGGTAGCAGAAAAGATATCTTAAATATTTCTAGCCTAAGCGGAAACTAGTGTAATACAATAAGGGCAAGCTAGTTGAAAATCCCCACAGTCAAGACTATTTGTGTTAAAAAAAATGGAATTTCTCAGATTTTGCCAATAAAGCCATCAGAATATCTGATGAAAAAGAAAATGACTATAGAAACCTGTGTGTTGAATATAATGTGCAATAAAAAAATTAGGTTTTCAATTGCATAAAAAATATAAAACTCAGTAGGTTGACTATTTCTCTATTTAATATTTTTAACATTCACCAGGATTCATGATATAAATACAGATGAAAATGAATGATCATTACATGATAAAAGAAGCTTGATTATGTTTTAGCTTGCCACTTTAATTGATTACGAGATGGGATTTGAAAATGACTGAAAACACATGCAGGCAATCGGCAATCAGTGCCGTAACGACATGGTTTGGGATGCACAAATGGACAGTTTCTCGAAGTGCATTTTGGAAAAAATTTACACATTGCCTTCACAGGCTTCATTTTCATTGAGACCATTCTAACAGGTAAAGTTGCTGCTGGCAATTTTCGCTTACTAATATGAGTGTAAGGACAGTCTTTTCGACTACACAGGGCATCAAATTTACAGTTAGGATGGACATACAAACATTTATCACCAAACTTGCAGTCAGGAAAGCATTTGCACGGAATTGTTGGATGATGATATAAACATTGATCACTATTTTTACAGGCAGGCCAGTATTTGCATTTCTCGTTTATTTTTTGCTTTTTTTCCGGTACTGGAGCAGTTTCAATTTTTTTGAAGGTCACATTCTCCTCAACAGTTTCATCCTCTTCCATATCTTCAATAAGATCATCGTCATCATCACGTTTCCTTTTCAAGGACTGAATGTTCACACCTTCCAATGTAACATAGAAATGAGTCTGCCCTGTGTCTTCTTCATCTGGTTCAATCATCGAGTACTGATTCGCGTCAAATGCAGGAACCCTTAAATTTGAACTGGATGAGGGCTGAGGTGTGCTCGTGAAATAGATGGTACGAGAATGCGAAGACTCTTCGTCTTGCGCAACGCTCTCTTCAGAAGATTCCTCCAAATCGTTTTCTTCTGTATCAAATGGCAGCATCACAGGTACATCGGAAATCAAATCAACTTCAGTATTGCAATTCAGCAAAGCAGAACTGCTTGGCGCTGATTTGACAGCATTTGAATTAAATTTTGATGCTAAAACTTTAATTGGGGTTGGCTTATAGTAGTCATTTATATCTTTACCGTTTAAAATTGATTTGGTTGCATCATTAACAGCTTTCAGGAGAAGTTTATTAGTTTGTATGGCGTTTGCGGCCTTATATTTTTCTCGGGCCTGACGAACAACACTTGAAACACTTCTTACAATGTCTGGCTTGTTAGGATCATATTCACTTATGCGAAAAGGACTTTTATTGTCAACAGATACAATAGCAGATGACAGACCTGTGTGTGAAGATTCAGATAATGCATCACGTTTCTGCACTTGATTCCCATACCTAGAGCGAGGCTCTTTAACATTTGGTTCTTCTGGAAGTGGGGTTTTAACAGATTTTGAGTCAACATTAACTTTTATTGAAGGTGCATTGGAAAAAGAACTATTTGTACTCTCATCACAACCTAATTCCTCACCTTGCTCATTAGGATCGTAATTCAACACATCGCAATCTTCATTAGGTTTTGCATCAGTTTCAGTTTCACCGACAGATTCTTTTGATGTTACAGACGACTCTTTGGATGTTGCTTTTAAACTTTGCAACAAATTTTCCAACCAAAGAGTAAAATTAACAGTATCCTTTCCAAGGAAAAGAGATAAGTGTTTATTAATTTGTTCTCTACTTCTTTTGTTTGCAATCAAAATCATAATGTATTCCGGTAACTCATCATCTATAAATGCATCGAATTCAGCAAGTTTTCTCTTGATAGCAGCTCGTATTTCATCAGTAACTTTCAGACTTGCTTCCATTCTGAATGATATTTTGTAAAACTGCTACTGGAACTACATTAATCTATGAATACAGTGTCCATGAACAATATGGAATAAATGAATATTCGTCTCATACTTGCTTTTTGCTTTCAATGTCATGTTCGGTCAGAAACGCAAACTTTCTTTGGCGTCTTGGCGAGAATCAAGAGATTTCAGTGATCGTCATCGGATAAATGATGGGTATGTTCGAATAGAGTAACCGGTTAGCAAGTGCTAACCAGGCGCAATAGGTTGCGTTCGCATACCTCAACTGGTGACTAACCGCAGTGTCTATGAGAGCTACTGGTTAATAGGTTCTGCGCTCGACCGGTAGTTACCGGTTA